>NC_090378.1:70274685-70510854 GCF_036365525.1 Heterodontus francisci
CAATCTGTAACCCATGGCCCAGCATAGCTCTCACTCCACCACTAATTTGATTAGGTTTTTTGAGGAAGTGACGAAGATGATTGATGAGGAAGGGCAGTGGATGTTATCTATATGGACTTCAGTAAAGCCTTTGACAAGGTCCCTCATGGCAGACTGGTACAAAAGGTGAAGTCACACGGGATCAGAGGGGAGCTGGCAAAATGGATACAGAACTACAGAACTGGCTCGGTCATAGAAGACAGAGGGTAGCAGTGGAAGGGTGCTTTTCTGAATGGAGGGATGTGACTAGTGGTGTTCCGCAGGCATCAGTGCTGGGACCTTTGCTGTTTGTAGTATATATAAATGATTTGGAGGAAAATGTAGCTGGTCTGATTAGTAAGTTTGCGGACGACACAAAGGTTGGTGGAGTTGCGGACAGTGATGAGGATTGTCAGAGGATACAGCAGGATATAGATCGGTTGGAGACTTGGGCGGAGAAATGGCAGATGGAGTTTAATCCGGACAAATGTGAGGTAATGCATTTTGGAAGGTCTAATGCAGGTGGGAAGTATACAGTAAATGGCAGAACCCTTAGGAGTATTGACAGGCAGTGGGATCTGGGCGTACAGGTCCACAGGTCACTGAAAGTGGCAACGCAGGTGGATAAGGTAGTCAAGAAGGCATACGGCATGCTTGCCTTCATCGGTCGGGGCATAGAGTATAAAAATTGGCAAGTCATGCTGCAGCTGTACAGAACTTTAGTTAGGCCACACTTAGAATATTGTGTGCAATTCTGGTCGCCACACTACCAGAAGGACGTGGAGGCTTTGGAGAGGGTACAGAAGAGGTTTACCAGGATGTTGCCTGGTCTGGAGGGCATTAGCTATGAGGAGAGGTTGGATAGACTCGGATTGTTTTCACTGGAACGACGGAGGTGGAGGGGCGACATGATAGAAGTTTACAAAGTTATAAACGGCATGGACAGAGTGGATAGTCAGAAGCTTTTTCCCAGGGTGCAAGAGTCAGTTACTAGGGGACATAGGTTTAATGTGCGAGGGGCAAAGTTTAGAGGGGATGTGCGAGGCAAGTTCTTTACACAGAGGGTGGCGAGTGCCTGGAACTTGTTACCGGGGGAGGTGGTGGAAGCAGGTACCAAAGAGACATTTAAGAGGCATCTTGACAAATACATGAATAGGATGGGAATAGAGGGATACGGACCCCGGAAGTGCAGAAGGTGTTAGTTTAGGCAGGCATCAAGATCGGCGCAGGCTTGGAGGGCCGAATGGCCTGTTCCTGTGCTGTACTGTTCTTTGTTCTTTGTTATTACCATCAAGCTGGGGGACCAACCCTGATTCAATGAAGAGTGCAGGAGGGCATGCCAGGAGCAGCACCAGGTGTACCTAAAAATGAGGTGTCAACCTGGTGAAGCTACAACACAGGACTACTTGCATGCTAAACAGTGGAATCAGCATGCAATAGACAGAGCTAAGCGATCCCACAACCAACAGATCCGATCTAAGCTCTGCTGTCCTGCCACATCCAGTCATGAATGGTGGTGGACAATTAAACAACTGCCAGGAGGAGGAAGCTCCACAAATATCCCCATCCTCAATGATTGGTGAGCCCAGCACATTAGTGCAAAAGACAAAGCTAAAGCATTTGCTACAATCTTCAGCCAGAAGTGCCAAGTGAATGATCCATCTCAGCGTCCTCCTGAATGCCCCAGCATCACAGATGCCAGTTTTCAGCCAATCCGATTCACTCCACGTGATATCAATAAACGGCTGACGGCACTGGATACTGCAAAGGCTTTGGGCCCTGACAACATTCTGGCAATAGTACTGAAGACTTGTGCTCCAGAACTTGCCATACCCCTAGACAAGCTGTTCCAGTACAGCTGCAACACCGGCATCTACCCGGCAACGTGTAAAATTGCCCAGGTATGTCCTGTACACAAAAAGCAGAACAAATCCAACCCAGCCAATTACTGCCCCATCAGTCTACACTCAATCTTCAGCAAAGTGATGGAAGGGATCATTGACAGTGCTATTAAACAGCACTTGCTCAGCAATAACCTGCTCACTGATGCTCAGGTTGGGTGCTGCCAGGGCCACTCAGCTCCTGACCTCATTACAGCCTTTGTCCAAATATGGACTCCAGAGGTGAGGTGATAGTGACTGCCTTGACATCAAGGCAGCATTTGACCATGTATGGCACCAAGGAGCCCTAGCAAAACTGCAGTCAATGGGAATCGGGGGGAAACTCTACACTGGTTAGAGTCATACCTGGCACAAAGGAAGATGGTTATGGTTGTTGGAGGTCAATCATCTCAATTCCGGACATTACTGCAGAAGTTCCTCAGGGTAGTGTCCTAGGCCCGACCATCTTCAGCTGCTTCATCAATGACCTTCCCTCGATCATAAGGTCAGAAGTGGGGATGTACGCTGATGATTGCACAATGTTCAGCATCATTCGTGACTCCTGAGCCACTAAAGCAGCCCATGTTCAACATCCAGGCTTGAGCTGATAAGTGGCAAGCACATGTCAGGAGTGTGATGGAATACTCTCCACTTGCCTGGATGGGTGCAGCTCCAATAACACTCAAGAAGCTCAACACCATGAAGGATAAAGCAGTCCGCTTGATTGGTACCTATCCAGCCCCTTCAATATTCACTCCCTTCACCGCCGATGCACAGTGGCAGCAGTATGTACTATCAACAAGATGCACTGCAGCAACTCACCAAGGCTCCTTAGACAGCACCTTCCAAATCTGCAACCTCTACCACCTAGAAGGACAAGGGCAGCAGATGCATGGGAACACCACCACCTCCAAGTTTCCCTTCAAGCCATACACCATCCTGACTTGGAACTATATCGCCGTTCCTTCATGTCGCTGGGTCAAAATCCTGGAACTCTCTTCCTAACAGCACTGTGGGTGTACCTACCCCACATGGACTGCAGCGGTTCAAGAAGGCAGCTCACCACTACCTTCTCAAGGGCAATTAGGGATGGGCAATAAATACTGCCCTAGCCAGTGACGTCCACATCCCTGGAGCGAATGAAAAAAAAATTATCTTGTTACCCTCATATTACTGAGTATAGAATATTGTGATTATATTTTCATGTCATCCTCTTTACTTAGCCTGATAATCATCATTCCTGTTCCTGAATAATTATTCATCCAGCTCTTTTTTGAAAGAGTTAATCGACACATCATCACCAGTTTTGTTTAGATTTCCCTCCAATTACAGTATGTCGATGGAGCAAAATCTAAACAAAACTGGTGATGATGTGTCGAATAACTCTTTCAAAAAAGAGCTGGGTGAATAATTATTCAGGAACAGGAATGATGATTATCAGGCTCAGTAAAGAGGATGAGATGAACATATTTTATGAAACATGGAAATGTCATGTGATGGTGAGCAACCATTAAAAATGAATAATATAACATTATGTAGATACTCTGGAGATTTGTTTGATTTACTTTTGAAGTGAAATTATGATTTCTTTCCTCAGGAGATCATTTGGTTGAGTACAATCTATGACTGAGTAGGTCAGATATAGTGTGTGAAAAGCCAGGTCTGCACAAATAATCTCCCAACTTCAATATCATCAGTCATTCTCACACCCCCTCGAAAGGTTTACTCCCCAATATCTCACTAAACAACCTGGAGGGGTTTAAGAGTAAAATTCCTTCACTGTGGATACTGGAGTTCATGATCTCACACATGCCACCATATGCTTTCTCCTAGCTTCACAGAAGGTGGACTGAAAATTTTCATGAGATGAGGCTAATCATGAACCAGCAATTAAATTAAATATATCAGTGAACAGAATGATGATGATGGCAGGTTTTTTGCAGGCAAAGATCATGGGAAGGTTTGACTCTGTGGTAGTTGGCATAATTTGGCACTGAAGAGGCCAATTTTTGATATACAGGTTCTTGAGCACTTGGGGAACAAGAACTCCTGGTTTGGAAGGTCTCTGGTTTAACCAGAATCCTTCTGTTGTCTGTACCTTTGTTCAGCAGCCTTGCGTCTGTTTGCTTCAAACTTGTAGGCTGCTTTCCTGGTTGTTGAGCACCGACTATCTCTGTCAGCAGTCTCCTACTCCCACACCCGTTGGTCAATGTCAGCCAGAGAGAGCTGTCTTTTCAGCTGGTCTTTAAACCATTTGCAAGGTGCACCTCAATCTCACTTACTGGAGCATAGTTCACTGTAAAGCATTGCTTATGGTATTCTGGAATCCTCCAAATGTGACCTACATCCTGCCCAATGCAATGGACATTGTAACAGAATATATTCAATGCTGTGCATATTGGTTCTGTTGAGGATTTCATTGTTTGTGATGTAGTCCTGCCATCTGATGTTCATGATGGATCAAAGATAGCATTTGCTTTCTGTACAGAACCCATAATTCTGCCCCATACAAGAAGCTGGTGACAACAACCGCACTCTATACTTGAATACTTGAATCATTGAGGTTGCTACTGTCAATGCTGATCTGCAGTAGATTGTAATTTCCTCAGCACTTCTGTTTTCTTTAAGCTGATAGTAAGTTTGAAGGCATTTTCTGTCACAGAGAAAAAATTTACAATGAGCTGCATTGTCTTCTCCATGTGTGCTAGAAGGGCGCAATTGTCAGCAAACAGAAGCTACACAATAAGCTCTTCTGTGGTTTTAGTATGTGCCAGCAGTCATCACAGCTTGAAGAGATTGCTGTCTGATCAGAAGAGGATGTATATGCCCTCTGTCAAGCATGCCTTTGCCTCTTGAAATATGATAAGGAAGAAAATAGAGAAAAGGGTCAATGCTAGAACATGCCCTTGCTTAACACAATTGGAGACAGGGAAGCTGTCTGAGAGGGCTCCTTTCTGCTTGACCTGACCTTTCTGACCTTTGTGCAGTTGATGTAGAATGATGAGGAACCTTGGAGGGCGCTGCAATCTGGATAGTATCTTCCAAAGTCTGTCCCAGCTGACTGTATCGAGCGCCTTGGTGGGATCTACAAGAGTAGCATACAGGCCCATGTTTTTTTCTCGACATTTCTGAATTTGTCTCAGCACAAAAATTATGTTTGTACTTCCCCTATTGGGTCTGAATCCATACTGACTTTCAGAGAGGCTTTCTTCAGCTGTTGTCAGAACAAGTCTATTCAGAAGCACCCTAGCTAAGATGCAGCAAGACCTGGACAATATCCAGGCTGGGGCTGATAAGTGGCAAGTAACATTCGCGTCATACAAGTACAGGCAATGACCATTTCCAACAAGAGAGAATCTAACCATCTCCCCTTGACATTCAATGGCATTACCATCACTGAATCCCCCACTATCAACATCCTCGGGGCTACCATTGAACAGAAACTAAACTGGAGTAGTCATATAAATACCATGGCTACAAGAGCATGTCAGAAGCTCGGAATCCTGTGGCGAGTAACTCACCTCCTGACTCCCCAAAGCACAAGTCAGGAGTGTGATGGAATGTTCCAACAACATTCAAGAAGCTTGACACCATCCAGGACAAAGCAGCCCCATGATTGACACCCCACCCACAAACATTCACTCCCTCCACTAGCAACACACAGTGGCAGCAGTGTGTACCATCTACAAGATGCACTGCAGCAATGCACCAAGGCTCCTTAGACAGCACCTTCCAAACCCGCGACCTCTAATAACTAGAAGGACAAGGGCAGCAAATGCATGGGAACACCACCACCTGCAAGTTCTCCTCCTGATTTGGAACTATATCGCCATTCCTTCACTGTCACTGGGTCAAAATCCTGGAACTCCCTTCCTAACAGCACTGTGGGTTTAATTACCTCCCATGGACTGCAGCGGTTCAAGAAGGCAGCTCACCACCACCTTCTCAAGGGCAATTAGGGATGGGCAATAAATGCTGGCCTAGCCAGCGAAGCCCACATCCCATGAACGAATAAAAAAAATTGCCTGCAATGGAGATTACTCTCCCTTGTTTTTATGGAGGGAGATAATTACTGAATCCCGAAGGTCCTGAGGAACTGTCCCTTTCTCACAGCATGCTGCAAACAGATGTGTAAGCCTATCAAGGATCACATCTCCTCCCTGGTTATAGGCATCGGCTGAAATCCTATTTATTCCGGAGGCTTTGTGTGATTTGAATTGGGCTATAGCGGTCTTGATCTCTTCACTGGCTGGTGGTTCATCAAGCTCAGACTTTACTTCCCTCTGGGAGATCTTTATGATAGACATCTCCCACGCCATGTAGTCATTTAATTATATATATCTATTTCTTACTGTTCCTCACAACAGTGGGCAGCACAGTGGCGCAGTGGTTAGCACTGCAGCCTCACAGCTCCAGGGACCCGGGTTCGATTCCGGGTACTGCCTGTGTAGAGTTTGCAAGTTCTCCCTGTGTCTGCGTGGGTTTTCTCCGGGTGCTCTGGTTTCCTCCCACAAGCCAAAGGACTTGCAGGTTGATAGGTAAATTGGCCATTATAAATTGTCACTAGTATAGGTAGGTGGTAGGGAAATATAGGGACAGGTGGGGATGTTTGGTAGGAATATGGGATTAGTGTAGGATTAGTATAAATGGGTGGTTGATGTTCGGCACAGACTCGGTGGGCCGAAGGGCCTGTTTCAGTGCTGTATCTCTAATCTAATCTAATAAGCCATGGAGCTATATGGCCATTCTGGGTGAAACTTTTAAGCTAATCATCCCTATACTAATCGACTCTCACTTAAGAAAGCCAGATTTTGCTGTCAGTTTCAGTGGAGTAATGACAGTGAATGTTGACAGTTTCCTATTATAGCCAATATCTCTCTGCCTTAAACTGATAATTGCTTTGTCCAGACAGAGATGGGCAGACAAAGGCTGACCACTGGCAAGCTGAGTACAGTGTGAGACCCAGCTGACAGGCCTCCAGGTGTGCAGCCTCTTGCAGGCGCACCAGCTGAGAAACCTGAGGGGCGCATGGTGCTCCTAATCATGAGAGAAATGTGTGCCCAGGGTAATTACTGACCAGTCAGCAATGCTCATAGCTGTAGCGCTGTTGAGGACCTGGCAGCACAGATACGTGCAGCTTCTCATGTAAAATAGCTGCTCACATTGGTCTGAGAGGCCAGCAGTGGCTTATCTCTCTCTCTCTTTTGTCATTCTAGGAGAAGAGAGCACATAATTTTCAGGAGAGGGCTCACACAGGAGGAGGAGTGCTCCAGCTCACCATCCTCACAGCCATGGAGGAAGCAGCAATGGAAATCACCAGGGTGGCCCAATATGAGCAAGTGATGTAGAAATGGGAATACCTAGAGAAGAGGGTGAAAAGATAGTAAGATCTTTAGCTAAAGGGGATGGAGTGCACTCCTTCCTGTGTGATAGCATGCCAGAGACTCAGCTGCATCGGGAAGCCTCAGTGCTGCAGAGGTTTCTGCTGTGACAGATGAGTTCTAATGATCTCCTTCTTATGTCTCCTACAAGGACAATGATGGAGGGGGAGTCTGAAAGTATAGATGCATCATCGGGGTCTCTCAAGAAGCCTAACCAACAGAGACAGCACCATCACATTATTCAAACACACCCTCTATAAGTGCAGATACACTCACATCAGTGGAACCTCGCACGTGGTTAGAAAGGGTGGCACTGGGTGAAGAGCACAGCACTTGTGAGCAGGAGGAGATCAGAGGGGCAAAGGCAGCTGTGGGCAGTCCCCCTTGGAGGATGGAAGACAGACACAGCCATGCTCAGCGGGGCGCAGATGCAGGGCCTCAGGAGTCATAAGCATGGATGCTCTACTTTGAACAGTAGTGAGAGATGTATACTCATATGCCAGAGTTCCCTAAGGCAGTACAGGCTCATGGGCTGAGAACATAGGCGCTCATTCAGCTCATGTGCACCAACATGGCTCAGGGCTTTGAATGCATGAGCTCCTCCATTGAGAATGCGGCCAACCTCATGGAGAGCCATATGAGGCAGCACTCTGAGTGGATGCGGGAGCAGCTCACTGACATGCACAGAAAGCATGCAATGCTCTGTAGCATTGACTGCTCAGTGGCGCTGATGACACAATGAAGCATGGAGTGGATGCCACACACCCCAGCTGGTGCTCCCCTCCGGTGATCCAGAGCGCCATGTAAGGTCTGAGGCAGTCACCGAAGAGGATGAGGGTGCCACCCCTCACGGGGCACCTACATTGGCCTCTTTGGCCCCTCTGACTGAGGGACCAACTATGCAGCAGGGCCCTGTGACGCAGTCTGTCCCTGCAATGACGCCAGTGCAGCAGCCTCTGGAGGTGCCCCCACTGGCACAAGCAGACACACGTGAGCAGTCTGCCTCCACCTCATCTGAGGCCAGAAGGGGAGAACTGTGTAGAAGTGGCCGAGAGCGGAGCACACTGTGTGGTCCAGCTGGGTTTCTTTCACTTGTTAATGTGCACTTTGTTATTTTTGCTAACACTGTAAATATTAACACATGACCCCAGATGGGTGAGCTTCCATTCTTTGATGACAAAACTGGACGAGTGGGATGAAGTGGTGAAGGTAGGGAGTCTTTGAATGGGGACAAGGAGCCGACTGGACAGATGGGCACCAGGCATTGGTGGTAAGAGTGGATCTATTCAAGGCTGTATCCTCAATGGAAATGTGCAGACAGGTAACTCAAAGTGAGTTCCAGAGCATGCAGTCCTGCTGGATGAGTCGCACTCAGGTGAAATGTGCCTGGATCAGATGTTCCTGGCATTCACGCCATCCTGTTGAGAGCTTAGAATCCTGAGCCGGTCCTGACCCCTGCTCAGCCCGAACATGTCTCTGCTCTGCATTTTCTTCTTCCTCCTCCTCTTCCTCTTCTCCCATAAGCTGTGTCGTTCTAGTGCCTCATCCTCTTCAAAATCCACTCCTCTCTGGAGGGTCATGTTATGGAGAGTGCAGCAGGCCACCACAGTGCACAACAACCTTGCAGGAGTGTACTGCAGGATGTCACCTGACCAGTCCAGACACTGGAACTGCATCTTCAGAAGCCCGATGGCCTGCTCGATGGTGGCCTTTGTGAGCAGACGGCTTCAGTTCTGTGGCTGCGTCTCGCGGTCACATAAAGGGGTGAGTCACCATCTCTTCAAGGGATAACCTTTGTCCCTTAGAATCCTTCCGCGAAGTTTGGGTGGAGCAGGGCTGCATCAGCCTGGACTGCTGGAGGATGAAGGCATCATGGCAACTGTCAGGATAGTGAGCACAAACATGCATGAAGCTCTTGTTGTAGTCAAAGAGCAACTGAGTGTTGAGGGAGTGGAAGCCCTTCCTGTTGATGAATCTCACTGGTTGTTCACTTGGTGCCTTGCTGGTCACATGGGGGAATGCAACCAGGGGGAATCCAGCGATGGAGGCAAATCCTACTGCCCTTTGTTCCTGCGAGGCCCCATCTGTTTGAAATTGTATGTACTGCCCAGATTTTGCAATAGGGCATCAATGACCTGCGAGGTGCAATGGTGAGTTGCCGCTTGTGAGACATAACTAAATTCTGCTGCCAAATCTTGGAAGGAACTGGAGGCGAAGAAGTTCAAGGCCACAGTGACTTTTGCGGCTACAGGCAGGGCATGGTGAGCAGTACTGCGAAGTGTGAGGTCGTCCTCCATGAGGGCACAAATCTCAGTCACCATCTGCCTGGATAGGCGCAGTCTCCATGCGGCACTGATTCTCTGGCATATCCAGGTAACTTGATGCTAAGGGTATGGCTTCCATTGCCTTCCTGCCCCTTGTTCCTCTCCTCTGCCCTCCTAATGCCCAGGTCTCTGCAGCTGCTCCTGAGGATGTTGATCCTCATTGCTACGTCATTCATATGCACAGGAAATGTTGATATTTGAAGCAATTGCACCGGCAAAGTGCAGTTTAGCTCCAAGATGCTATGTACTCCAACAAAAAAAAACTGCATTTATATATCTATGGCATTAACTCCTGCATCGTTGAATTATCCCATTTAGACATGGGACCAGATTTTCAAAGCCCACTGGGAGCAGGAACCGATTTGAATATCACTTTCTTGGAGGTTGGTACTGGGCCCCACCTCCGAAACGCGATGTGATTTTTAAAGTGCAGCCGACAGGGAGAGAACGGATCAGGTGCCCACATCCAATTAATTTCCTGTTGAACTCATTAAAGAGCTCATTAACAGGCTTGTCAGTTTCAGAGAACAATTTTTAAATGCTGGGAACGGAAAAGACGCCATGGAGGGAATATAACAGTGTTGTGAAGACGTGAACAGTATGGAGGGCCATGAGGGCTACAGGAAGGACTGACTGAAATAAAGCAGAGGCAGCAAATAAAGGTCCATCAAAGCTATGGGCAACATTAGAAAATCAGCTTAAGATCAAAGTCAATTTCAGAGTACATCATCTGGAACTCATGCGGTACAGACAAAAATTTGACTAGAGCTTGGACGTTAGCCGATGCAGAGAGAAAGCAAAAGAATGCAATTTCTCTGATACTGAACTCTCTGAATGAATTATGGAATTGGTTATCACCTCTACTCCTTTTGAGGCGTTCCAGAAAGACCTCCTGCAAAAGCTGAAGGGACACGATGTGGAGAGCATACTACAGGACGGGCAAAGTTATGAAGCAATTATCGCAGGGAGACAGTGCTTGCAAGCCTTAGGGTCCTGATCGCCTGTCAGTACCATATCCAAGGCACCCAGGTAGAACAATGTGTGCAGTAACTGCAGGCTCTCCCACCAACTGCACAGATGCCCAGCATACAGAGACATGTGCAAGGCATGCAGGCTTAGTGGGCACTGGGCCAAACTTTGCAGAAGGTTCAGCAGCAGGAACGTGGAGAAAAGCCAGAGTGGGCAGCGCTCAAATCACAGATGTACCCCATCCAGAGGCGAAGGGAAATGAGACACTTCCAGGCATTGCCAAGGGCATAGACCTATCCACAAAATGGGGGAATGACAGACCAAATGGATGAGGTAGATCAAGGTGAAGACACCTCAGGTGAACAGCTATTTCACACCTTAGTGGAACAAGTCCATTCTGTCAACAAAACGGAAGCTTTTGCAACACTCGTGTCTACCCCAATAAGGCTGGATGGCATCGACTGAGGGTGAAGATTGACACATCTGGAAGTATCAACAGTCTACCTTTTCGCATTCTCCAGGACATGTACTACA
The DNA here is from genome assembly GCF_036365525.1 of Heterodontus francisci. Taxonomy (NCBI): domain Eukaryota; kingdom Metazoa; phylum Chordata; class Chondrichthyes; order Heterodontiformes; family Heterodontidae; genus Heterodontus; species Heterodontus francisci. The sequence goes on from NC_090378.1 coordinate 70,285,792, forward strand.
AGGCATGGAAGTCTGTGGTCCAACCCACAAATGTGAGGTTTACGGCATACAGTGGCTCGACAATAAAGTGCCCAGATTCCCTTCACCTGGAATGCAGGTACCAAGAGTCAACATGGTCTCCTCAGATATTCTACATAGTGAACATGGTCAGGACTAGCAGTAGCAGAGCTGCCAACATGCAACAAACTTAACATGGTCACCATTCAGGAGCTGACCGAGTCAGAAGACCGGAGCAGCCAAAATAGGTGCACGCCCATTGGATCGGTATAAGACCTCCAGACAGTGTACCTGGACAGGTTTGACAAGGTTGGGAATTTCCACGGGGACATAGTACAACACCTTAAAGAAGGTGCAACACTGTCAATCAACCCACTGCAAAAATGCAGCGTGCACATTTCAGAAAAATTGAAGATGGAACTGGATGGAATGGAAAATCAAGGCATCATTCGATGAGTGTAACATCACATGGACTGGTACTTTTCTATCACTATTGCAATCAAGAAGGGCGGTTCAATTCGACCATAATAAAAGCAAAATACTGCAGATGCTGCAAATCTGAAATAAAAACAAGAAATGCTGGAAATGCTCAGCAGATCTGGCAGCATCTGTGGAGAGAGAAGCAGAGTTAACCTTTCAGGTTAGTGAGCCTTCATCAGAACTGGCAAATATTTGAAATGTAATAGGTTTTAAGCAAATAAAGTGGGGGTGGGGCAAGAGATAACAAAAGAGAAGGTGTTGATCGGATAAGGTCACAGAGAATAACTGACCAGAAGGTCATGGAGCAAAGGCAAACGGTATGTTAATGGTGTGGTGAAAGACAAAGCATTCATGCAGAGAGGGTGTTAATTGACAGAAAAATGAACAGACCTGGCCCAAAGCACAAACATGAAAAAAACAGTGGGTAGACACAGTAGAAACAAACTAAACAAACTAAAATAAAATAAACAAATTAAAAATAAAAAAGATAAAAGAAAAAATAATGAAAAATAATAATGCTCTGAAATTATTGAACTCAATGTTCAGTCCGGCAGGCTGTAGCGTACCTAATTGGTAAATGAGATGCTGTTCCTCAAGCTTGTGTTGATGTGCACTGGAACACTGCAGCAATTCAACTATGTTTAGACCCCAGTAAACTAGACAAAGCCTTAGAGAGATGTTCTCATAAGATAACAACACTAGAAGAGTTAAACCCAATGTTTTCTACAGTGAAACACTTTTCCAAATTAGACACAAAAAATGGATATTGGCCCATACACCTGTCAAGAGAGTCACAAGAGCTAATAATGCTCAGGACTCCCAATGGCAGGTACTATTTCCCCTGTTTACTATTTGGGCTGTCGGTCAGCCAGGATATATTTCAACAGCATATGGACCAGATAACAGTGTAAATCCCGGGCTGTGTGTGTATTGCGGACGACATCGCTGTAGTAGGGCGCACAGAAGATGACCATGACAGAGACTTACACATGTTAATGGATACTGCCAGATGCAAAGATTTAGTTTACAACAGCAAAAAGTACTCCATTAAGGCTGATCACATGATTTTTTTTTTTGGTGCCATTTACTGAAGTTCAGGTATCCACCCAGATTCTGGGAAAATCAAAGACATCAAGTCAATGCTGACACCGCAGGACAAGGACGACTTCCAAAAGTATCTATGTCTATTCAACTTCCTTGTTGCATACATGCTGTTAAGACTGAAGCAGGAGGAGTGCACTGTTTATTCTAGTTACACTTCTCCACAGGTCACAGCATATATTTAAATATTCCCACTTACCGATACGGTCAATCATATACTCTATTTTTCCCAGAATAAAACACACTATCCAGATATCTTTAATGAATAACAAAATTATCAGTTTATTGTAAAACAAGCCTTAACCAGTAATGAAGTAAAGCATAAACACACAGATTGAGATTTTAAAGTTCCCTTTTTATCTTAGCCCCTCACACTCACACACATACACATACATGGTTAACTGGAAAAATAAAAGGGATTTTTGTTCAGAACTCTGTTATAGACAAAATAATACTTGGGCTGAATACTTGCACATTCTTGAAGAAAACAGCAGATGAGATATGTTGTGTTCCAAAACTAGCATACAGTCTGGCCTCTGAGTACACTGTGATCTTTTAGAACAGTTCTTTTCAGGTGGTGTTGAGAATTAATTTAGCAGGCTTTTCTTCAAAGATAGGAGACAAGATGAATTGACACAGTGGACTTCTCATAGTCTTTAAGAGAGGTGCTGGAAAGCTGAGCTGGGTTGTGGTCTTCTCTCCTTCCTTGGGAATTCTCTTCTCCTTCTGCAGGCTTGGCTCTTTAAACATTCAGCAAGAATCTGTTTTTTTCCTCCGTGACACTTCTTCAGCAGGCTTGGCAGTAACATTATCTCATTCCAGAAGATAAACACTGATACTACAACCAAAGGTTTGCGAGTCTGCTGCTCTCTCAGGTGCACGCCCTGCTGCTCTCAGGCTTGTCCTGTCAAAGGGCACACTTCTCTGCCTACATCTTCCCCAGTTACCAGGGTTTCTGTTCTAGTTTTAACTTCAGTCATATGACAAGCAGTAAACATTGTTGCCTAGGACCCTGTCCTATCAACACCTTCACCTTTGTTATCTCTTGCCCCACCCCTGCTTTACTTGCTTAAAATCTTTTACATTTCTAATATTTGTCACTTCTGAAGAAGGGTCTCTAACCTGAAACGTTAACTCTGTTTCTCTCTGCACAGATGATGCCAGACCCGCTGAGTATTTCCAGCATTTCTTGTTTTTATTTCAGATTTCCAGCATCTGCAGTATTTTGCTTTTATTATAACATTGTTGCCTAATTATTTCAGTGTCCTCTTGATGACCCTCTTGAAAAAAGAACTGGTCCAACATTTCTTCAGTTTGACTATGAATTCCTCAAAAAATATTTTTAACAAAATACAGAAGCACTTGAATAACAATATCAAGCTTCTTGGAGAAGGCATCTCCACTAAAAGAATTACTGAAGAAAGACACGCCATTCCTATGGCAGGACATGCTTTCAATGCATTGAAACAAGCACCATCAGCTGAGTCATGTCTTTTATACTAAGAGCCTCAGAACACAACAACATTAGAAGTGGACACATTGCAGAAAGGTCTCGGTGCATGCCTTCTTCAAGACGGCAAGCCTGTTGCGTTTGGTTCAAAATGTCTGTCACCAGCACAAGCAAATTACTCCAATAGTGAATGAGAAACTCTTGTTCTTGTCTTTGGGACCAGGTTCCACACATACTTATTTGAGAAAGAGTTCACAGTTGTTACGACCAGGTGGGAAGGGGTCTAAGGGTTCCCTCTCAGCCTTTGCCTGGTTTAACCGTAACAGGGTTTAATTTTAAAACTTTGTGTTTTTAGCTTATCCTCAGTGAATCCTTGTTCACTGCTCCAATTGTAAGGCAAAGAAATCAAACAGATTTCCTTAGATTTAAGCATGAAAGGTAGAAGTTTATTAATCTTAAACTCGAATCTGATTAATGACTGTGAATATGCAAGGCGACCATGCTAGCATGCATACGCGATAAACACACACACAGGTAGAGATAGAAAAAGTAGATGAAATAAAGGGGAAAAGTTTGAGGAAATATCTGGTAGTTACAGTCCTTTAAGTTCAAGGTGGAGTCTTTGGGTGCCGGTATGTCTTGCAATTCGTTGAGGCCCAGTTCACCCTTCAACTTGTTCCGATGTAGGAGTCTTTTCTCTCTTGAGGCTTACGTGTCTTCCGTGGGTCCGGTGGCTTGGGAGAAAGCGAGAGAGAGAGACAGCCAGGCGACAGATTTGCTTGTTTCAGCTTCAGTTGCACACTGCCTTCTGGGTCTTTCTCTGTGGCATAATTCAAAAAACTCCACGTTGCCCAGCAAGTTAGTCGGGTGACTAGCTCCTTATGTTGGAACAGTCGCTCCTGTGGTTTGTGGTTTGGATTAATTTAACAGTCTTTGGAATGTGCTTCCTTACACCTTCAGTGTCTGGTGATCAAATTCCATTTGGGTTAATTGGAGCAGGGAATCGTCCTTTGTCTCCACAAGCAGCATCCCTTAGTATGAAAATGTCCTTCCAGCCCAGTGTCTGGTGATCTTCAAACAAGTCATTTCTTCACTCCAGCAGCAGTTTAAATTCAATGTTCATATGGCAAAATTAATTTGCCTCATTCTTGGCAGGTGGGGGGTCTGCAGGATACCTCCGCACTCAGCGGAATGAAATGCAATTTTTAAAAGAACATTTCATTAAAAGGGACTTGAGAGAAGATAAGGACAGGAAAACACACATGCATCTCTCTCTTTTATTCAGAAACCATGGTCGATGGGCAGCAGCTGTTATTGCCTGGGGATAACTGAGATTGATTGAAGTTTAAAAAAAAGGTTCCTTTTAAATTAAAGCCCTAGGATAGCTACCTGTAAATTTTTAGTATTTACTGGCTATACTAGTGCTGTTTGCATGGAGTGAGGCTGTAAGTTAAGTCTGGGTATTTTCGTTGGCTGGGGGCGGTGGAAGGTGCTCTTTGGTCTTTTTCTTTCTCAACCTCAAAGGTACAGGGGATAAAAGTTGATTGTAAATAGCTGGTAAGTTATTACACTGGCAAGTTTTTTTTTCATTGTAACAGTAAGTAATGGCGGGGCAGCTTGGCCAAGCGGAATATACCTCCTGTGGAATGTGGGATATCGTGGACATGCCATGTGACCTTGGCGAACATGTCTGCAGAAAGTGTCTCTGGTCGCAGAAGCTTGAGCTTCGGGTTTCGGAGCTCGAGCGGTGGCTGGAGTCATTGTAGCACATCCGTGAGGTGGAGGACGACGTGGATGGCACGTTTCAGGAGGTAGTCAAGTCGGTGCCAAGGCGAGCACAGTTGGGGGTTGACTGGGTGGCTGTCAGACGGACAAAGAAGTCAGGGTAGGTAGTGCAGAAGTCCCCAGAGGACATCCCACTTTCTAACTGCTATTCAGTCCCAAGTACTGATGAGAGAGAGGGTTCCTCTGGAGAATGCACCGAGAGTCATGACCGGAATGTCATGGCTGACTCAGCTATGCTGGGATGGAGAAAAAGGCACAAGAGGGCAATAGTGGTAGGAGATTCTATGATTAGAGGAACAGATAGGCATTTCTGTGGTCGCAGACGTGATTCCAGGATGGTATGTTGCCTCCCTGGTACAAGGGTCTTGGATATCACTGAGCGGCTACAAAGTATTCTGGAAGGCGAGGGTGCATAACCGGAGGTTGTGGTCCACGTTGGTAACAATGACATAGGCAGAAAGAGGGATGAGATCCTGCAAAAAGAATTTAGGGAGCTAGGCAGCAGATTAAAAAGCAGGATCTCAAAGGTTGTAATCTCTGGGTTTCTTCTGGTGCCAGGGGCTAGTGAGTATATGAATAGGAGGTTAGAGCAGATGAATGCATGGTTGGGGAGATGGTGCAGGAGGGAGAGCTTTAGATTCTTGGATCACTGGGCCTGTTTCTGGCAAAGGTGGGATCTGTATAAGATGGACGGGTCGCACCTGAACCAGAACGGGACCAGCATCCTAGCTGGGAGGTTTGCTAGTGCTGTTTGGGGGGGGAGGGGGGGCGGGTTTAAACTAATTTGGCAGAGGAATGGGATACAGAGTGGAAGCACAGTAGAGGGTAATGTACAATCAAATATATATGTGAAGCTAAGTCAGTCCGGAGAACAGAGTAAATATAGACCTGTTAAGGCTAAGACAAATATTGCAAGGCTGGATTGTATCTATTTTAATGCTAGGACTCTTACTATAGCAGGCTTAGCACTCTTAATTATTTCAGGGGTAATCCCGTCCTTCCCAGGGGCTTTTCCGCTGCCTAGAGAATCAATGGCATTACTGAGTTCCGATTTTGTTGGCTGTACGTCCAGCTCATCCATGACTGGTAGAGGCTGTGCTGCATTGAGGGCACTCTCAGTGACAACATTCTCCCTGGAGTACAGTTCTAGGTAGTGCTCAACCCAACGGTCCATTTGCTTGCGTTGGTCAGTAATTGTGTCCCCTGATTTAGATTTGAGGGGGGCGATCTTCTTGATGGTTGGCCCAAAAGCTCTCTACAAATTGCTTTGCCTGTGCTGGGATGAGGGAGCAGTACCACAGGACATGCGCGATGCCAATATCATCACCCTCCATAAAAACAAAGGTGACCGCGGTGACTGCAACAACTACCGTGGAATCTCCCTGCTCAGCATAGTGGGGAAAGTCTTCGCTCGAGTCACTTTAAACAGGCTCCAGAAGCTGGCCGAGCGTGTCTACCCTGAGGCACAGTGTGGCTTTCAAGCAGAGAGATCGACCATTGACATGCTGTTCTCCCTTCGTCAGCTACAGGAGAAATGCCGCGAACAACAGATGTCCCTCACCCCCTTTGGTGATCTCACCAAAGCCTTTGACCTCGTCAGCAGACGTGGTCTCTTCAGACAACTAGAAAAGATCGGATGTCCACCAAAGCTACTAAGTATCATCACCTCATTTCATGACAATATGAAAGGCACAATTCAGCCTCATCAGACCCCTTTCCTATCCTGAGTGGCATGAAACAGGGCTGTGTTCTCGCACCTACACTGTTAGGGATTTTCTTCTCCCTGCTGCTCTCACATGCGTTCAAGTCTTCAGAAGAAGGAATTTTCCTCCACGCAAGATCAGGTGGCGGGTTGTTCAGCCATGCCCGTCTAAGAGCGAAGACCAAAGTACGGAAAGTCCTCGTCAGGGAACTTCTCTCTGCTGACGATGCTGCATTAACATCTCACACTGAAGAGTGTCTGCAGAATCTCATTGACAGGTTTGCGGCTGCCTGCAATGAATTTGGCCTAACCATCAGCCTCAAGAAAACGAACATCATGGGACAGGACGTCAGTAATGCTCCATCCATCAATATCGGCGACCACGCTCTGGAAGTGGTTCAAGAATTCACCTACCTAGGCTCAACTATCACCAGTAACCTGTCTCTCGATGCAGAAATCAACAAGCGCATGGGAAAGGCTTCCACTGCTATGTCCAGACTGGCCAAGAGAGTGTGGGAAAATGGTGCACTGACACAGAACACAAAAGTCCGACTGTATCAAGCCTGTGTGCTCAGTACCTTGCTCTACGGCAGCGAGGCCTGGACAACGTATGTCAGCCAAGAGCGACGTCTCAATTCATTCCATCTTCGCTGCCTCTGGAGAATCCTTGGCATCAGGTGGCAGGACCGTATCTCCAACACAGAAGTCCTCGAGGCGGCCAACATCCCCAGCTTTTACACCCTACTGAGTCAGCGGCGCTTGAGATGGCTTGGCCATGTGAGCCGCATGGAAGATGGCAGGATCCCCAAGGACACATTGTACAGCGAGCTCGCCACTGGTATCAGACCCACCGGCCATCCATGTCTCCGCTTTAAAGACGTCTGCAAATGCGACATAAAGTCCTGTGACATTGATCACAAGTCGTGGGAGTCAGTTGCCAGCGATCGCCAGAGCTGGCGGGCAGCCATAAGGGGGGGCTAAAGTGTGGCAAGTCGAAGAGACTTAGCAGTTGGCAGGAAAAAAGACAGAAGCGCAAGGGGAGAGCCAACTGCGAAACAGCCCTGACAACCAATTTTATCTGCAGCACCTGTGGAAGAATCTGTCACTCTAGTATTGGCCTTTATAGCCAATCCAGGTGCTGCTCCACAAACCACTGACCACCTGCAGGCGCTTACCCATTGTCTCCCGAGACAAGGAGGCCAAAGCAGAAGAAGAAAAAGGACTCTTACTAGTAAGGCAGATGAACTGAGGGTGCTGATTAACACATGGGAAGATTATATTATTGCTATTGCTGAGACATGGTTGAGGGAAGGGCAGGACTGGCATCTCAATATCCCAGGGTATAGGATCATCAGACGTGATAGGGGAGGGGGTAAAAGAGAAGGTGGCATTGCACTGTTGATTAAAGAGACAATTACTGCAGTAAGGAGGGATGACATCTTGGAAGCCATATGGGTAGAACGTAACAAAAAGGGGGCTATTACTTGGCTGGGAGTGTACTACAGGCCTCCAAACAGTCAGGCAGTGGTAGAGGAACAGACATGTAGGCAAATCTCAGAGAGGTGCAATAATAATAGGGTAATAATAGTAGGGGATTTCAACTTCTCCTATATTAGAGGGGATAGTATTTATGCAAAAAGCTTAAAGGGTGCGGAATTCTTCAAGTGCATTCAGGAATGCATTTTGAGCCAGCATGTAGAGAGTCCTACAAGAGGAGGGGCGGTTTAGTTTAGTTTAGTTTAGTTTAGAGATACAGCACTGAAACAGGCCCTTCGGCCCACCGAGTCTGTGCCGACCATCAACCACCCATTTATACTAATCCTACACTAATTCCATATTCCTACCACATCCCCACCTGTCCCTATATTTCCCTACCACCTACCTATACTAGGGGCAATTTATAATGGCCAATTAACCTATCAACCTGCAAGTCTTTGGCATGTGGGAGAAAACCGGAGCACCCGGAGGAAACCCACGCAGACACAGGGAGAACTTGCAAACTCCACACAGGCAGTACCCAGAATTGAACCCGGGTCGCTGGAGCTGTGAGGCTGCGGTGCTAACCACTGCGCCACTGTGCCGCCCCAACTTAATCCTAGGGAATGAAGCCGACAAGTGGTAGAAGTGGCAGTGGGTAGTGGCCTGTTTTAGGTCGGGAAAAAGAACCCGACCGAACCACAGCAGGCCCGAGCCCGACCTGGCCCAAGTCCCTCCGATTTTGCCCTGAGCCCAACCCGAACTGAACCTGCCACTAGTCAGCCCACCCCGAGCCCAACCCGACTATCCCTTTACTTATCTTCCTGACATCGAACCTGCAAGAAGTTGCAGCTCATGCACGAGACGTCATAGTGACATTACTCGCTCAGTGCGCAGTCTCAGTTTCGTCCTGGACTCCCAGCTCAGGTAAGTTTTTTTATTTATAATACTTACCAGCAGAGCAATTACCGTGTGTGTCCGGTCCAACCCGACCTGACTCGATCTGGGCTCGGCTCAACCCGACCCAAGCCCGAAAGCCGGCCCCGGAAGATGGGCCCGACCTGACCCAAATCCGACACATGTCATCGGGTTCGGGTCGGGTAGCAGGCCTCTAGCAGTGGGGGAGCATTTCGGGGATAGTGACCCTAACTCTGTAAGATTTAAGGTTGTTATGGAAAAGGACATAGAGGGACTGGAAATAAGAGTCCTGAATTGGGGGAAGGCAGATTTCAATATGATAAAACAGGATCTGGCCAAAGTGAACTGGGAGCAGCTTCTTATAGGAAAGTCTACATCAGATCAGTGGGAGTCATTGAGAAGAAAAATTGCAGGTTCAAATGCAGCCTGTTCCTGTAAAGGTGAAGAGTAGGACCAACAGGTCAAGGGAACCCTGGATGTCGAGGGATCTAGAGGATTGAATAAGGGGAAAAAAGGAGGTGTATGGCAGTTTCAGAGTGCTGAAAACAGCGGAGGCCATAGAGGAGTATAGGAAGTGTAGGGGAGTACTTAAAAAAGTAATTAGGAGAGCGAAGAAGGGGCATGAAAAATCACTGGCAGACAAGATAAAGGAAAATCCCAAGGCGTTTCATAAGTATGCTAGGGGCAAGAGGGTAACAAGGGAAAAAGTGGGGTCCAATAGGGATCAAAGAGGCAATCTGTGTGTGGAACCGGAGGACATAGGGGAGGTTTTGAACGATTACTTTTCATCTGTGTTCTCTATGGAGAGGGACAATGTAGGTGTAGAGATCAGGGAAGGGGATTGTGATATACTTGATCAAATTAGCATTGAAAAGGAGGAGGTATTAGCTGTATTAGCGGGCTTAATGGTGGACAAAATCCCAGGCCCAGATGAGATGTATCCCAGGCTGCTATGTGAGGCAAGGGAGGAGATAGTGGGGCTCTAACACAAATTTTCAGATCTTCTCTGGCCACAGGAGAGGTACCAGAGGTTTGGAGGACAGCAAATGTGGTACCATGATTCAAGAAGGGTTGCAGGTATAAACCAGGTAATTACAGGCCAGTGAGTCTAACATCAGTGGTAGGGAAATTATTGGAAAAAATTCTGAGGGACAGGATTCATCTCCACTTGGAGAGGCAGGGATTAATCAGGGATAGTCAGCATGGCTTTGTCAGAGGGAGATTGTGTCTAACAAATTTGATTGAATTTTTCGAGGAGGTGACTAGAGGTGTAGATGAGGGTAAAGCTGTTGATGTAGTCTACATGGACTTCACTAAGGCTCTTGATTAGGTCCCGCACGGGAGATTGTTTAAGAAAGTAAAAGCCTATGGATCCAGGGTAATTTGGCCAATTGGATTCGAAATTGGCTTAGTGGAAGGGTAATGGTCGAGGATTATTTTTGTGAATGGAGGCCTGTGACCAGTGGGGTACTGCAGCGATTGGTGCTGGGACCTTCACTGTTTGGATTGTACATTAATGATTTAGACGTGAATATAGAAGGGATGATCAGTAAGTTCGCAGATGACACGAAAATTATGGTGTCATAAATAGTGAGGAGGCAAGTCTTAGATTACAGGACGATATAGATGGGCTGGTAAGATGGGTGGAGCAGTAGCAAATGGAATTTAATCCTGAGGTGATGCACTTTGAGAGATCTAACAAGGCAAGGGAATATACAATGGATGGTAGGACCCTAGGGAGTACAGAGCATCAGAGGGACCTTGGGGTGCTTGTCCGTAGATCACTGAAGGCAGCAGCACAGGTAGATAAGGTGGTTAGGAAGGCATATGGGATACTTGCCTTTATTAGCCGAGGCATAGAATATAAGAGCAGAGAGATTATGATGGAGCTGTATAAAACGCTGGTTAGGCCACAGCTGGAGCACTGTGTACAGTTCTGGGCACCACACTATAGGAAGGGTGTGATTGCACTGGAGAGAGTGCAGAGGAGATTCACCAGGATAAGAGCAAAATACTGCGGATGCTGGAAATCTGAAACAAAAACAAGAAATGCTGGAATCACTCAGCAGGTCTGGCAGCATCTGTGGAAAGAGAAGCAGAGTTAATGTTTCGGGTCAGTGACCCGAAACGTTAACTCTGCTTCTCTTTCCACAGATGCTGCCAGACCTGCTGAGTGATTCCAGCATTTCTTGTTTTTGTTTCAGATTCACCAGGATGTTGCCTGGGCTGGAGCATTTCAGCCATGAAGAGAGACTGGATAGGCTGGGGTTGTTTTTCTTAGAGCGGAGAAGGCTGAGGGGGGGCATGATTGAGGTATACAAGTTTATGAGGAGCATTGATAGTTATATAGGAAGAAACTTTTTCCCTTAGCGGAGAGGTCAATAACCAGGGGGCATAGATTTAAGGTAAGGGGCAGGAGGTTTAGAGGGGAGTTGAGGAAGAATTTTTTCACCCAGAGGGTGGTTGGAATCTGGAACACACTGCCTGAAGGGGTGGTAGAGGCAGGAACCCTCACAACATTTAAGAAGTATTTAGAGGAGCACTTGAAATGCCATAGCATGCAAGGCTATGGGCCAAGTGCGGGGAAATGGGATTAGTTAGGATGGGTGCTTGATGGTCGGCACAGGCGCGTTGGGCCGAAGGGCCTGTTTCTGTGCTGTAAAACTCTATGACCCTAACAATTGTTACAGCCTGTCTTTTCTGGGTAACGGTGCTGCTTTAAACAGCCCTTTTGCATCCCAATAAACAAGTGGTTTTTGGGGAAATTCTTTTTTTCAGTTTGCACATTTCCATGACTGCCTAAGGGGTTTTTGTTCTTGTTGAGGTCTGCAGGTGGGGTGGGGGGGGGGGGGGGTGCTTAGGTTTAATTAACCATAGGTGGGGGTTCTGCTCAGGGGCAGCAGCAGTGGGCGGTTCCGCTCTGAACTCACTTTCAGTACTTTGATGAGTCAGGCAAAGGCTTTTCATCTCAGGGGATGGCTGGATCCCTTTTTTCCTGACAGTGGGGGGGATTCCTTGTTAATGTTCCCTTTATCCTCTGGGGAACACCTGCTTGCAGGTATTGTTTCAGATTCTACTGCACTCCCCTGAGGCACTTCGACTAGATGAGGCATCACCCTCACGGTGTCTCTGCTCTCTTGAGAACTTTCTTTTTTTCTGCAGGTGCCTGTAAATGCTGTTAGCAACTCTGGTGGGGTGCTTCTAATGTCTGTATTAGGAGGATGAGGGGTCTACTTTTTCAAACATTTCGGGGTTGGCTGACTGTAGGGAGTTTCATCCGGGATTCCTCCCGGACTTCCTTTAACCTGCCCTCTTGGTCCCATTTTCCCTATTCCTTTCTAACCTGTTGCCTGTCTGGTGCCTGCCTGTCATAGAGTCATAGAGTTATACAGCACAGAAACAGGCCCTTCAGCCCATCGTGCCTGTGCCGGCCATTAAGGACCTAACTATTCTAATCCCATTTTCCAGCACTTGGCCTGTAGTCTTGTATGCTATGGCATTTCAAATGCTCATCTAAATACTTCTTAAATGTTGTGAGGGTTCCTGCCTCCACCACCCCTTCAGGCAGTGTGTTCCAGATTCCAACCACATTTCTGGGTGAAAAAATTCTTCCAGAAATCCCCTCTAAACCTCCTGCCTTAAATCTATGCCCCCTGGTTATTGAACCTTCCGCTAAGGGAAAAAGTTTCTTCCTATATAACCTATCAATGCCCCTCATAATTTTGTATACCTCAATTATGTCCCCCCTCAGCCTTCTCTGCTCTAAGGAAAACAAGCCGAGCCTTTTCACTCTCTCTTCATAGCTGAAATGCTCCAGCCCAGGCAACATCCTGGTGAATCTCCTCTGCACCCTCTCCAGTGCAATCACATCCTTCCTATAGTGTGGTGCCCAGAACTGTACACAGTACTCCAGCTGTGGCCTAACCAGCATTTTATACAGCTCCATCATAACCTCTCTGCTCTTATATTCTATGCCTTGGCTAATAAAGGCAAGTATCCCTTAAGCCTTCCTAACCACCTTATCGACCTGTGCTGCTGCCTTCAGTGATGGATGGACAAGTACACCAAGGCCCCTATGACCTTTTGTACTTCCTAGGGTCGTACCATCCATTGTATATTCCCTTGCCTTGTTAGTCCTCCCAAAATGCATCACCTCACACTTCTCAGGATTAAATTCCATTTGCTACTGCTCTACCCATCTTACCAGACCATCTATATCGTCCTGCAATCTAAGGCTTTCCTCCTCACTATTTATGACACCACCAATTTTCGTGTCATCCGTGAACTTTCCTCCGATGTTCATTCCTCCTATATTCACGTCTAAATCATTAATGTACACGCTTTTGTTCTCTGCGGGGTCCCTTACAGTTCACCAGCCCTCTGCTGAGGGTCCTTCTAACACCGGAACAGAACTTAGGGGTGCAGATTTCACTGTAGGTTGGGGTTTCCCCTCAACCTGGCACATGTGGAAACTCCTACAGTACTCCACCACATCTTTATGGAGTTTTGGCCAGTCAAACAGCTGTCTTATGTGGGCTTTGGTTTTTCGTATACTGACATGTACAGCCACTGCAATCTCATGGGCCATTCTTACTATTTCTCTCCAGTACCTCTGCAGCTCCACTAAATGGTGAACCACTGTCCACTCCTTGCTCTCAGGTCTGTGAGGAGAACTCCACTTCCTCACCAGTACCTCATTCTTTAAACAGTAGCAATCAGGATCTCCCTCTGCTTCAATTTCAGACTGGGCAGCCTGTGCTAACTCTCTCAATACTGGATCAGCTCACTGAGTCTCAGCTAGGGAAAATACATTTCAATCATTCTCTGCGTCTCCTAACTTTCCAAAGAAAGTCTCAGACAGATAGACCTCATGGTCATCTGCCTGCAGTGCCAATTCAGTCTCCTCTGGGGGAGCTGGTTTGATCATGGCCCCATTCACTACACATTCAAGGAAACTGAAGGGGACCGTCCCCTGCCTCTGCCCTGTCTCTCTGACTTCCTGTGGTCTCTCTTTTTTTACCGGAGAAGCTACCACCTTCATCCCCGCCAGAGCATTACCTAGGAGCAGGTCAACCCCGTCATAGAAAATAGGAGCAGGAGTCGGCCATTCGGCCCTCCGAGCCTGCTTCACCATTCATTATGATCATGACTGATCATCCAACTCAGTAACCTGTTCCCGCTTTCGCCCCATACCCTTTGATCCCTTAAGACCCAAGAGCTATATCTAACTCCTTCTTGAAAACATACAATGTTTTGGCCTCAACTGCTTTCTGTGGTAGCGAATTCCACAGGCTCACCACTCTCTGGGTGAAGAAAGTTCTCCTCATCTCAGTCCTGAAAGGTTTACCCTGTATCCTTAGACTATGAACCCTGGTTCTGGACTCCCTCACCATCGGGAACATCCTTCCTGCATCTACTCTGTCAAGTCTTGTTAGAATTTTATAGGTTTCTATGAGATCCCCCCTCACTCTTCTGGGCTCCAGCGAATATAATCCTAACCGACTCAATCTCTCCTCATACGTCAGTCCCACCATCCCAGAAATAAGTCTGGTAAACCTTTGCTGCACTCCCTCTACAGCAAGAACATCCTTCCTCAGATAAGGAGACCAAAACTGCACACAATATTCCAGGTGTGGCCTCACCAAGGCCCTGTATAATTGCAGCAAGACATCCCTGCTCCTGTACTCGAATCCTCTCACTATGAAGGCCAACATACCATTTGCCTTTTTTACCACCTGTTGGACCTGCATGCTTACCTTCAGTGACTGATGTGCGAGAACACCCAGGTCTCGCTGCATATTCCCCTCTCTCAGTTTATAGCCATTCAGATAATAATCTGCTTTCCTGTTTTTGCTACCAAAGTGGATAACCTCACATTTATCCACATTATACTGCATCTGCCATGCATTAGCCCACTCGCTCAACTTGTCCAAATCACCCTGAAGCCTCTCTGCATCCTTCTCACAACTCACCCTCCCACCCAGTTTCTGCAAATTTGGGGATATTACATTTAGTTCCCTCATCTAAATCATCAATGTATATTGTGAATAGCTGGGGTCCTAGCACCGATCCCTGCGGTACCCCACTAGTCACTGCCTGCCATTTGGAAAAAGACCCATTTATCCCTACTCTTTGTTTCCTGTCCGCCAACCAATTTTCTATCCATTGCAATACACGACTCCCAATCCTATGCGCTTTAATTTAACACGCTAATCTCTTATGTGGGGCTTTGTCGAAAGCCTTCTGAAAGTCCAAATTAACCACATCCACTGGCTCCCCCTCATCAACTCTACTAGTTACATCCTTGAAGAATTCTAGTAGATTTGTCAAGCGTGATTTCCCTTTCGTAAATCCATGCTGACTCTGCCCGATTCTACCACTGTTCTCTAAGTGCTCTGCTATAAAATCTTTGATAATGGACTCTAGAATTTTTCCCACTACCGATGTCAGGCTGACTGGTCTAAAATTCCCTGCTTTCTCTCTACCTCCCTTTTTAAATAGTGGGGTTACATTAACTACCCTCCAATCTGTAGGAACTGTTCCAGTGTCTATAGAATCTTGGAAGATGATCCACTATTTCTGGGACCACTTCCTTAAGTACTCTGGGATGCATACCATCAGTCCCTGGGGATTAATCAGCCTTCAATCCCATCAATTTCCCCAACACCATTTCTCTATTAATACTGATTTCTTTCAGTTCCTCTCTCTCACTAAGCCCTCTGTTCCCCAACATTTCTGGTATGATATTTGTGTCCTCCTTTGTGAAAAGTATGAATTTAGTTGGTCAGCCATTTCTTTATTCCCCTGGTTCTGACTGTAAGGGACCTACATTTGTCTTCATCAATCTTTTTCTCTTCACATACCTATAGAAACTTGTACAGTCAGTTTTTATGTTCCCCGCAAGCTTGCTCACGTACTCTATTTTCCCCTTCTTAATCAATCCCTTGGTTCTCCTTTGCTGAATTCTAAACTGCTCCCAATCCTCAGGTCTGTTGTTTGTCCTGGCAAATTTATATGCCTCTTCCTTGGATCTAATGCGATCTCTAATTTCCCTTGGAAGCCATTGTTTGGCTACCTTTCCCATTTTACTTTTGCGCCAGATAGGGATAAACAATTGTTGCAGTTCATCCATGCAGTCTTTAAATGTTTGCCATTGCCTATTCACCATCATCCCCTTAAGTAATGTTTCCCAATCCGTCATGGCCAACACGCGCCTCATACCTTCTTAGTTTCCTTTACTAAGCTTCAGGACCCTTGTCTCAGAATCAACTACGTCACTCTCCATCTTGATGAAGAATTCTATCATATTATGGTTGCTCGTCCCCAAGGGGTCTCGCACCACTAGATTGTCAATTATTCTTCTCTCATTACACAATACCCAGTCTAGGATGGCCTGTTCTCTAGTTGGTTCCTCAGTGTATTGGTCCAGAAAACCATCCCGTATACACTCCAAGAATTCCTCCTCTACGGTATTGTGACGAATTTGATTTGCCCAATCAATATGCAGGTTAACGTCACCCATAATTACAGATGTTCCTTTATCGCATGCGTCTCTAATTTCCTGTTTAATGCCATTCCCAACATCACCACTGCAGTTTGGGGGTCTATATACAACCCCCACTAACGTTTTTTGCCCCTTAATGTTTCTCAGCTGTACCCATACAGATTCCACATCATCAGAGATAATATCTTTCCTCACTTTTGCGTTAATTTCCTCTTTAACCAGCATTGCAACTCCACCTCCTTTTACTTTTTGTCTGTCCTTCCTAAATACTGAATATCCCTGGATGTTCATTTCCCATCCCTGGTCACCTTGCAGCCATGTCTCCGTAATCCCAACTACATCATACTCGTTTACATCTATTTGCGCGATTAATTCATCCACTTTATTGCGAATGCTCCACGCATTAAGGCACAAAGTCTTAAGGCTTGTCTTTTAACATTACTTGTCCCCTTTCTACTATTTTCCACTGTGGCCCTGTTTGATTCTGGCCCTTGATTTCTCTGCCTATCACTTTTCTTATTCCCCTTACTGTCTTTTGTTCTTGTCTTTGATCTCCCCTCCTCTGACTCCTTGCAAAGGTTCCCATCCCCCTGCCATTTTAGTTTAAATGCTCCCCAACCACTCTAGCAAATACTCCCCCAGGACATCAGTCCCGGCCCTGCCCAGGCGTAACCCATCCAGTTTGTACTGGTCCCATTTCCCCCAGAACCCGTCCCAATGCCCCAGGAATCTAAAACCCTCCCCCTCACACCATCTCTTCAGCCACGTATTCATCCGATATATCCTGCTATTTCTACTCTGACTAGCACATGGCACTGGTAGTAATCCTGAGATCACTACCTTTGAGATCCTACTTTTCAACTTACTTCCTAGCTCCATTCTGTTTTCTGCTTTTAGGACCTCATCCTTTTTTTTACCTATGTCGTTTGTACCAATGTGTACCACAACCATTGGCTGTTCACCCTCCCCCTTCAGAATGTCCTGTAACCGCTCTGAGACATCCTTGATGCTAGCACCAGGGAGGCAACATACCATCCTGGAGTCTCGTTTGCAGCCACAGAAATGCCTATCTATTCCCCTTACAATTGAATCCCCTATAACTATTGCATTCCCACACTTTTTACTCCTCCCCTGTGCAGCAGAGCCAACCGTGGTGCAACGAATTGGGCTGTTGCTGCTTTCCCCTGAGAGGCCATTCCCCCCAACAGTATCCAAAGCAGTATACCTGTTTTGCAGGGGAATAGCCACAGGAGATTCCTGAACTGCCTGCCTAGTCCTCTTGCTCTGCCTGGTGGTCACCCATTCCCTTTCTGCCTGTGGGGTCTGAGCCTGCGGTGTGACCACCTCTCTATACGTGCTATCCACGATACTCTTCGCCTCGTGGATGCTCCACAGTGTCCCCAGCTGCCACTCCAGCTCCGAAATCCGGGCTTCCAGGAGCTGCAGCTGGATACGCTTCCTGCACACATGCTGGCCCCGGGCACGGGAAATGTTCCCGGCTTCCGACGTGGAGCAAGAGGAGCACACCACGGCTTTGAGCTCTCCTTCCATGACTTAACCCTTTAAATTAAATTAAACCTTCTGGAAGATCTTAATGTCCAATAATATCAGTTACTCTAGGGCTCTTCTCCCCTGGTCCTCGTTACTACAGAACTCCCTAAAAAAAATACTATTTATTATATTTGAAATAAACTTTAATCTTTTCTTACCTGAGTCACTTGCCCAGCTATTTAGAGCTATTCCCTAACAGCAGTGACTCACAACCAATCACCTTGCAGCTCTCCTGTGGTGTCACTGTGATGCCTACAGTGTAGATCTCATGTGCTTTGGACAAAACAAGACAAAGGAACTCAAGAGGGAGACTTCTCAAGATCCCAAACTCCAAGCTCAGTGGCAGATCATTGTAGAGAGATGGCCCAAAACTATTCAGGTGGTCCCTACGGATCTGAGAACATATTGGCACATCAAGGAGGGGGAAAGTTACTTGGACATTTTGTACCAGGAGGCGGTCACACCCCTTAGGATAGGGTCATCTGATTTGGTTAGTGGTCGGGGACAGGGGAATGTGGCTGCAGCAGAGGCAGTTAAGGGGACCCAGAGGGTAGGAGTGCAGGAGCCTCAGCCTTTGCGATTGTCCAACAGATTTGAGGTTCTTTCAGCTCGTTTTTATGAGAGTGGGGGATATAGATAGGTTAAGTGAGTGGGCAAAGATCTGGCAAATGGAGTATAATGTGGGAAAATGTGAAATTGTCCATTTTGGCAGGAAAAATAAAAATGGAGCATATTATCTAAATGGTGAGAGATTGCAGAGCTCTGAGATGCAGAGGGATCTGGGTGTCCTAGTGCATGAATTGCAAAAGGTTAGTATACAGGTACAGCACGTAATTAGGAAAGCTAATAGAATGTTATTATTTATCACGAGGGGAATTGAATACAAAAGTAGGGAGGTTATGATTCAGCAATACAGGGCATTGGTGAGACCACATCTGGAGTACTGTGTACAGTACTGGTCTCCTTATTTAAGGAAGGATGTAAATGCATTGGAGGCAGTACAGAGAAGATTTACTAGACTAATACCTGGAATGGGCGGGCTGTCTTACGAGGAAAGATTGGACAGGCTAAGCTTGTATCTGCTGGAATTTAGAAGAGTAAGAGGTGACTTGATTGAAACATACAAAATCCTGAGGGGTCTTCACATGGTGGATGTGGAAAGGATGTTTCTCCTTGTGGGAGAATCTAGAACTAGGGGTCACTGTTCAAAAATAAGGGGTCGCCCATTTAAGACAGAGATGAGGAGAATTTTTTTCTTTCAGAGGGTCGTGGTCTTTGGAATTCTCTTCCTCAAAAGGCGGTGGAAGCAGAGTCTTTGAATATTTTTAAGGCAGAGGTAGATAGATTCTTGATAAGCAAGGGGGTGGAAGGTTATCAGGGGTAGGTGGAAATGTGGGGTAATCAGTTCAGCTATAAACTTATTGAATGGCAGAGCATGCTCGAAGGGCCGAGTGGCCTACTCCTGCTCCTAATTCATATGGTCGTACGTTCGTATGGCCATACAGAGACGAAATCGGTATGTCCAATGGAGTACTATTCAAAGGACGCCAAGTACTCATACCAGCGACACTTCAGTCTGACATACTTGGACAGCTCCACCAAGGACACATGGGAATAGAGAGGACAAGATGACTTGCTTGTGAGACAGTGATCTGACCCGGCATCAGCAAGGACATTGACCAGATGATGAGATCTTTTGATGTGTGTCAGGAACACCAGGCAAGTCAACAGAAAGAGCCTCTCCAACCGTATGACATGCCATCATCACCATGGACCAAGATAGCAAATGATCTGTACTCTGTGGCCAGAGAAGACTATCTGCTAGTGACTGACTATCACTCCAAATTTCCTCTTGTGCAGAAACTTCAAGACGTGTTGAGTACAGCAGTGGCCAACACTGTTAGTGCTATCTTTAGACTTTTTGGTGCTCCAGTAGAAGTGGTATTTCACTACGGACCACAATACACGGGAAAACCATTCCAGGTAAGTATGAACGATGGTTCATCTACCATGTCACATAATTCCTGGGATGGTGGGATTGTCCTATGAGGAGAGATTGAGGAGATTGGGCCTGTATTCTCTCGAGTTTAGAAGACTGCGACGTGATCTCATTGAAGCATCCAAAATTCTTACAGGGCTCGACAGGGTTGATGTAGGAAGGATGTTTCCCCTGGTCTATAACCAGTGGACACAGTCTCAGAATAAGAGGTAGGCCATTTAGGACTGTTTCCTCATGTTGCCTCTGTTTTTTTTGCCAATCAGCTTAAATCTGTGTCCTCTGGTTACTTACCCTTCTGCAACTGGAAGATATTTCTCCTTATTTACTCTGTCAGAACCATTGATGATTTTGAAAACCTCTATCAAATCTCTTCTTAACCTTCTCTGCTCTAAGGAGAACAATCCCAGCTTCACTAGTTTCCCCACATAACTAAGTCCCTCATTCTAGTATACCCCTTCTTCACCCACTCTAATACGTTGACATCCTTCCTAAAGTGTGGTGCCCAGAATTGAACATGATATTCCAATAGAGGCTTAGCCAATGTTTTCTAAAGGTTTAGTACTTTGCTTTTGTACTCTATGGCTCTATTAATAAAGCCAAGGATTCCATATACATGTTTAACAACTTGACAGCTTCAAAGAATTTTGTACAAACACCACCAGGTCTCTCTGTTCTTACACCCATTTTTTTTCTTCATTCATGGATGTGTCACTGGCAATGCCAACATTTATTGCCCATCTCAATTACCCTTGTAAACCTGGTGGTGAGCCACCTTCTTGAATATAGCTGCATGGCTTGCATAGCCATTTCAGTGGCAGTTAAGAGTCTACCAAATTACTGTGGATCTGGAGTCATATCTCAGCCAGACTGGGTAAGGACTGCAAATGTTCTTTACCAAAGGACATTAGTGAATCTGATGAGTTTTTATGATAATCCTGAAATTACAAAGTCACCATTACTGATACTAGCTTTTTATTCCAGATTTATTTATTAACTGAGCTTAAATTCCCCAACTACTGTGGTGGGATTTGAACTCATGTTGCCGGAGCACTATGCTACCATAACCCCAGTAGGTTACATGCCCTCTCCTCATTCTTTCTACTAAAATCTATCATTTCACATTTCCCAGCTTTTAATTATCTTCAACAGCACCTCCTAAACCCATGATCTCTATTGCCTAGAAGGACAAGGGCTGCAAATACATGGGAACATCACCACCTGCAAGCTCCCCCCCAAGTCACACACCATCCTGACTTGGAAATATATCGCTGTTCCTTCATCATTGCTGGGTCAAAATCCTGGAACTCCTTACCTAACAGCACTGTGAGAGTACCTACACCACATGGACTGCAGGTTCAAGGCGGTGGCTCACCAACCTTCACAACATCAATTAGGATGGGCAATAAATGCTGACCTGGTCAGTGATGCCCACATCCCAGGAGCAGACAAAAAAATTTAATCTACTATGCATCTGACCATTTCACCAGTATGTCCCAGCTCTTTCAGCCAATCTTGGTAACTAAAATGCAACTTTTTCTAAGCCTCAGTATAACACATCATGTGAGTTGACCAAATCTGGGCACAGTTTCTAACGGAGGCCTAACCAAGGTCATGTACAAAGATAAAATACTACACTTTGTCTTAATGAATTATCCCATAAATACACCCTAGCACCCTATTTGCACTAGCTATTGGTTTACAGCCTTGGTCATTAAACTTTAGAGGACTAAGCATTGGAACACCCAGTTCTCTTTCTTTCTCCACTGGCTTTAGTACTTTTCCTTAAGTATGTTCAGCATTCACTCTACCCACATTTAGAACACTGTACTTCTTTAAATTAAACTTCATTTGCCAGTCACAATTCCAATCCCCTAGCACATCTGGAACAGCTTATAGCAGTTGATCATTGTCGATCAAGCTGCCAATGTAGCAGTAAAGGAGGAGGCAATAGAGAAATTGGATAGGGTAAAAAGATAGAACATGTTCTTAAAACGTTGTCAGCACTCAAAGTTGAAGAGTCACCAGGTCCGATGGGATGCAGCCGAGGTTGCTGAGGGAAGTAAACGCAAAAATTGCAGAGGCTGAGAGGCCACAATTTAGGCCACAATTTTCCAATCTTCCTTGCATATGGGGGTATGCCAGAGGACTGGAGGATTACAAATGTTATACCCCTGTTTAAGAAAAAGGGGAGAGGGATAAACCTTGCAACTAAAGGTCAGTCAGTTTAATGTCAATGGTGGAAAAACTTTTAGAGAAAATGGGCTGAATCTTCCAGCAGCAGGAAAAGAGAACGGCATGTTGTGGAGCCACCGCAATCTTCCATGTGGCGGCTCATTTAAATAGCCAGGGTGGGCCGCACCCACCCCGGATCATATGGAGAGGGCTGGCTGTCCGTCCCTGGCAATGGCATCAGTTGCCTGTACGCAGGCGCAGATGCCACTTGTAAAGGGCTTTGAGCCCTCCTAATAAATTTAAATATTTCAAGCTCAAGTAAATAAAAATAAAGACATTTCTTCTGCCCCTCTCCCACCCCCCCCCATAACAATTTGATTAATTATTTACCCTCTCCTCCCAAAACATTTACCTTTTCCATCTGACCTTCCCCCCCACCCCGCCACAAACTGCATAAACTTTAAACTATAACCCTACCCACCATCCCTTACATCAATGATGCTACTTTAACCCCGTTTCCTACCCACTCCCGCACTGATAAACTTACCTCATCCCCTCTCCCCACCAGTGTTGCGCCTATTTTCCCCGGATGGGGCTCCGAAGGCACGCGAGTGCCAGCCACCGGGCCAAAAATCACACTGTGACATGAGGTGGTGGTGTCAGTATCATTCATTCATTCATTTTAATTTATTTAAGTATTCAAATGGGGGTCCGTCACCAAGCAGCAGGGGGGTCGCCTTGAGGCCTCGCTGCCGCCTGTACTATCAGGCCCGGCCCTCCCGGTGTCAGAGTGTGTGGCAGCCCTCTCCCAGAGACATCTTCAGGCCCCACCCCCCACCACGGACCTGGGAGAGAACAAAATCCAGCCCAACAAATCCAAGACAAAATTATCTATCACTTGGAAAAATATGGAGTAATAAATGACAGCCATGATGGCTTTGTTAAAGGTAAGTTGTATCTGGCTATCTTGATTGAGTTCTTTGATGAAATAACAGAGAGAGTAGATGAGGGTAGTGTGGTTGATGTTTTGTACGTGGGCTTTCAAAAGACATTTGATAAAGTACTACATAATAAACTTGTCCGCAAAGTTAAAGCCTTTGGGATTAAAGGGATAGTGGCATCATGGATGTAAAATTGACAGCAGACAGAAAGCAACGAGTAGTGGTGAACAGTTGCTTTTCAGACTGGAGGGAAGTTGGTGTTAGGACCACTGCTCTTTTTGATAAGATATTCATAACCTGGACTTTTCAAAGCTTGCAGGTGACGCAAAACTCAGAAATGTAATAGAGTAAGGCAGATAAATACAGATTTCAGGAGGACTTAGATAGACTGATGAACTAGGAAGACCCATGACAGATGCAATTTAACGCAGAGAAGTGTGAAGTGATGCATTTTGACAGGAAGAAGGAGGAGAGGCAAAGGAGGAGAGGCAAAGGAGGAGAGGCAATTTTCATCAATGCAAAATCAAAATAATACGGATGCTGGAAATCTGGCTGATCAAAGGTCATCTACCTGAAATATTAACTCTGTTTCTGTCTCCACAGAAGGTGCCAGACCTGCTGAGAGTTTCCAGCATTTTCTGTATTTATTTAAATTTTCATCAGTGTTTTTAAATTCTTCCATGGTCTCACTCCACATTATCTCTGTAACATCCTCCAGTCCTACAGCCCTCCAATTCGGATCTCTTTCACATCCCCCATTTTAATTGTTCCACATTGGCAGCTATGCCTTCAGCTGCTAAGGCCCGAAGTTCTGGAATTCCATTGCTATAGATCCCTATCCTCATTTAAAATGGTCCTTAAAACCTATGACCAACTTTTGGTCATCTTCCCAATATCCCATGTGAACTGGTGTCAAATTTTGTTTGATAATGCTCCTGTGAAGCACCTTGGGGCAGTAAATGTGCTCTGTAAATGCAAGTTGTTGTTGCTAAATGGTACTATTTTAAAGGGACTGCAGGAACAGACAAACCTGGGCTTGCATGTATACAAATCGTTGAAGGTGACAGGACACGTTGAGAAGGCTGTTATAAAAGCATATGGGATCCTTGGCTTTATAAACAGAAACACAGAATACAAAAGCAATGAAGTTGTGCTAAATCTTTATAAATTATTGGTTAGGTCTCAACTGCAGTACTGGGTTCAGTTCTGGGCACCACACTTTAGGAAGGATGTCAAGGCCTTAGAGCGGGCGGAGAGGAGATTTATTAGAAGGGTACAAGGGGTATGGAACTTCAGTAATTTGAAGAAACTAAAGAAGCTAGGGTTGTTCTCCTTAGAGCCGAGAAGGTTAAGGGGAGATTTAATAGAGGTGTTCAAAAACATGAAGGAGGTGAAGACGGAGGATTTTTTTAATGCAGCGAGTTGTTATGATTGGAAATGCACTGCCTGAATGTGTGGTGGAAGCAGATTCAATAATAACTTTCAAAATGGATCTGGATAAATACTTGAAGGGGAAAAATTTGCAGGGCTACAGGGAAAGGGCAGTGGAATGGAACGAATCAGAAAGCTCTCAAAGAGCTGGCACAGGCACGATGGCTAAATGGGCTCTTTCTGTGCTGTATGATTCTACAATCCTCTTGCACGTATCTTGGTATCATCTACAAACTTGCAGATCATTCCCCCAACACCTACATCTCGATCATTAATAAAAATAAACAGCAACAGTCCTGATACTGAACCCTGTGGGAGAGCACTGATGATGAAAGGAAGTGAGTTGGAGGTAACATGACACAAAATAGTAAACAATACAGAAAAAGTGGATCTTGAACTTCACTTCAAAGTGAACCATGACACCAAGACAAGGAGACACAGGTTCAAATCAATTAAAGGCAAATATAGAACTGATGTCAAGAAGTTCTTCACACAAAATGACCCCGGGTCAGCAATGGAGAGAAAAACCCTGGAATTAAGTAAGCATGAGCTGGATAATTAGCAAAGAGAAGGACTGTAGGGTCTTATTAGATGGATTAGCTAAAATGGGTTGAGTGATCTTCCTTACCTTTACCAGAATGGTTCCAGGGATGGGGATTTTAGTTATAAGGTTAGGTTGGAAAAGTTGTGTTTGTTCTCCTTAGAACAAAGGAGATTGAAGGGAGATTTAATTGAAGTGTACAAGATTATGACAGGCTTAGAGAAGTTAGACAGGGAAAAACTGTTCCCATTAACAAATGGTACAAGGACTAGGGGACACAGACTAAAAGTTTTGGGCAAAGGATGCAGGGGGAATATGAGGAAGCAGTTTTTTACACAGCGGGTGGTAATGACCTGGAACTCGCTGCCCATAAAGGTGGTGGAAGTGCAAACAATCAATGATTTCAAGAAGAAGTTGGATGGCCACCTGACAGAAACTGACTTGCAGGGCTACGGGGATTGAGTCAGAGAGTGGGACTGACTGCATAGCTCCGTAGAGAGCCAGCATGGACTTGATGGGCCGAATGGCTTCCTTCTCTGCTGTAGATGACTCTATGACCTGTATCTGTTTTTGTGATCTCCTGCAGCAACATTCAGAAAGACAGACTTTAGCTGTTCTTCAGCTATTATTTTCTTAACAAATACAAAAACCTTGGTATCTCTAATTTAATATCAATACCATTCAGTCAGCTATACTGATTGAAAACTCTATCAGATTCTGCTGAATCCTTTTTTAATTATTTGAACTAAAACCACAGGACAAACAGCAAAACCTAATTCAAGTACAATTTATATTCAATACTTTTTTAAAAACAGAGAGGCTGTGTGTATGTATGTGAGAGATGGAGGGGTGAGTGAGGGATGAGCAAGAGAGAGGGGAGAGAGACAGCGGACAGGCTAATAATGACATACCTGTTGTAGCTTTAGTTTTATATTGTTTACTTTGTTGAACTTGAGTTCGGTCTCACCTGATAATCCCCTGTTATAATAGATTTAAAATGTAAACATTCTAATTACTAATGGCTGTCAGACACAGAAACGAAGAGGGACACACAACATGCTTCTTCAAATAATTAAGTTGAATGTGGAAAGTTCTAATTACCACCTACTGATTTCTTGTGAGCAATTAGAATGTTTACAATTTCTTATAGTTGAAAGAGAGATAAAGAAAGACAGAGAGAGGGAAAGAGACTACACATTCAGGAATTAATCACAAGGCATCAAATCCACAATGTCGACACAGATCCCTTCAAAAGTCACAAACAAGTGTTGTGAAAATGCGATCACTATCCCCCTCCGACTCTCCACCATCACTGCTGACAGGAATCCACCAGTGAGCCAAACCTCACATTCAACCTCCAGTTGTGCCAAAGCTAAGGTTTAACTTCCACAATTCTGTGAAACTCCAGTTTCCCCTTTCGTCCCCTCCTCACTCCCCAGCAAAGCGACAGACCCCAACAACTTCACTACAATTTTGCTGAACTCCAGTTCTGTCAAAATCCAGGACCATCCCCCAGTTCTACTAAAGATTGTCCCTAAGTCCAGCTAAACCCAATTCTCCCTCCCCCATACTGCTTAATATCTCCAATTGGTGCATTTTCCCACAACCTTACTGTGTATTCACAGCTTTAAAAATTGTAGGAGGTAGAAATTAAGTTCATAAGTGGAACGTGTATATAAAATATAAAGGTCAATCATTTAGCCTTCACAAAATAATGAACAGAGTTGACACATTCAATTCTCAAATTGGGAAAATCACAATTATTTTAAATAGAGCTTAATGTATTCTGCCACTGTTAATTAATGGCCCCGTTGTTATACTCTACATGACATAAATACCACTAATGTTATATACAGCAATGATACAGAAGATCCACATGCAATATGCTAAAAATCTAATATCTGCATACCTTCTGTCAACTATGCTATTATAAATTTATATGTTCATATTGTCATGCAAACCCCCACCTGCCAAAAATGAGGCATATTAATTTTGTCATATGAACATTGATTTTAAACTGTTGCTGGAGCGAGGAGATGACTTGTTAACAGTTCAACCGTGGCTGGAAAAAACATTTACATACTAATAACAGTGCTTGTGGAGGCATTCCCTGACACATTCAACCCACAATGGACTTTGATCACCAGACATTGAAGGTGAGGAAGCTCACATTCCAGGATGAATGCTAAGATGGCTGAATCCACAAATAGATGTGGTCAAACCAGCTAGTCACAGTTCTACAATTTTTTAATTGTACAAACAGCTTGAGAGAGAGAGACTGTTTGCTCCTGGACTGTAAAAGACCTCTCCTGGCTGGCTCGCCACAGTGTCCCCTGTCTGCTCCCCTCTCTTTCTCATGGAACTCCAAATCCACTGAAGACGATAACCTCAAGAGAGAAAAGTCTCCTACATCGAACATGGTTTAAGAAGAATACTGGGCCCCAACAAAAAGCAAGATCTACCTACAATCAAGGACTCTACAACGAGCTTGAAGAACAGTAACCAAAACCATCTTCAGATATTGCGTCAAACGTTTCCACTTTATTTCTTCTGCTCTTTTCTATCTCTAT
The DNA here is from genome assembly GCF_036365525.1 of Heterodontus francisci. Classification (NCBI taxonomy): domain Eukaryota; kingdom Metazoa; phylum Chordata; class Chondrichthyes; order Heterodontiformes; family Heterodontidae; genus Heterodontus; species Heterodontus francisci. The sequence continues at coordinate 70,313,410 of NC_090378.1, forward strand.
CTGCATGTGTGTTTATCATGTATGCATGCTAGCGTGGGCATATCATGTATCTGTAGGCATTAACCAAATTAGAGTTTAAGTTTAATAAATTTCAACTTTTCTTCTTTAAACCTAAGAAAACCTGTTTGGCTGGTTTCTTTGCCTCACAATTAGAAAGCAGTGAACATGGATTCACCAAAGGCGGGGTGGGGGGGGGGGGGGGGGGAAGATAAAAAACACGGTGTGTTTAAAATTAAACCCTGTTACGGTAAGACCTGGTGAAGGCTGAGAGGGAAACCTTAGACCCCTTTCTCACCTGGTCGTAACAACATTTATAATGGAAACTATCTCTGGAAAACCTGTCATGCTGCAATTACATCCTCCCGTAATTGAGGCACTGCAGCACCATCCAGTGTGAGGAGACTGCAATTGCAGTGAGACAAGTTTACATATGCATTTTACATTATAAAATTAGATGTAGGAATTTATGGAGTCATAGAAATTTACAGCATAGAAGGAGGTTATTCAGCTCATTGTGTTTCTGCTGTCCAAAAAAGAGCTATCCAGCCTATTCCCATTTTCTGGCTCTTGGTCAAAAGCCTAGTAGGTTATAGCATATCCAAGAATATTTTAAATGTGATGAGGCTATCTTCTCTACCACCCTTTCAGGCAGTGCGTTCCAGAGCCCCACTGGTTGAAATCATTCTCCTCAACTCCACTCTAATCCTTATATCAAATAATTTAAACCTATGCCTCCCAATTATTGACCTCTTTGCTCAGAGAATTAAGTCCTTCCTATCCACTCCATCTAGACCTCTCAAATTTTATGCACCTCAATTAAATCTCCCCTCAACCTCCTCTGACCCAAATAAAACAACCCCAGCCTATCCAATCTTTCCTCATAACTAAAATTCTCCATTCCTGGCAACATCCTCATAAATCTCCACTGTACCACTTGTAAATATAATTATAAGGGCAGAATGTGTGACTTTAAAGTCATGACTGAATTGTATTTGCATACTCTCACCCAATGCTTTCCTACCTTTTAATCCCACTTTACCCGAAGACTTGATCTTGATTCCCATGTGCAATGTCATGGGAGATCATCATTGATAATGTTGTGTCTGAATGTCTAATACTCAGAGCTGTCAATATTTCTGATGGGTCCTTGTTGACCATGTGACACCATGGACCAATCAGATCCTCACCATTTAAAGCAACCATATTTATTTTCTAGTTTCAATTTTAATGTTCTATTTACTTTTCTTCCCCTTTTAATTTTTTTTCTCCTCTATAGCCGGACTATTCAGCCATTCCGCCCTGCCATAATCTTCTCTCTGAGGGCTGCTACATGCTGAAGTTTCAACCTCCCCAGCCTCGATGTTTGGCCCACCCACTTTACCCAGCCCACCCTCATCAGCCTTCCCTGTCCACTTGGACATCAACTTAGCCTGGCATCTTCCCAATCATCTGTTCCCTGGTGGCATTTTTGATCTAAAAAAATCCTCTTCTATCAGCCTACTCATGAATACAAGGGCTGGGTAATCTACCGGTGATGATCTAATATCTAAAAATAGTCAAGGCCATGGTGAAGGTGCAGAAGAGATTCACTGAATGACACCAGGAAGAAGGAGTGATTAGAAAAACCTGGGCTCTTTTCATTAGAACATGGAAAGTTAAGAGGAGATCTGATAGGTATTTAAATTATAAGGATCTTTCATAAGGTAAATGGGGAAAAACTATTTCCACTGTTTGGCGAGTTTGTAACTGGACAGTGTAAATCTAAAATCATTAGTAAATGAATGAAGGCAATAGTTAAGAAAATTTGTGTTATACAGAGGTTTGTTAGGCCACAGAATGCCCTGCCGGAAACAGTAAAGGCAGAGTCTATATCACATTTTAAAAGGGAAGCAGATAAACATTTGAAAAATAGCAAATTAAAAGGGTATGGGGAAAGGGCAGGAAACAGGATCAATGGATAGTGCTTTCAGAGAATCGGTGCAGGCATGATGGGCCAAATGGCCTCCTTCTGTGCCTTAAAATCCGCTGAGTCTAAATATTCAAAACACAATTGTAATTACATTAATCAGGACTTCAATTAACCTAATATCCTAATATACCCTGGGACAGTGTTCAGGAGAATTTTCTTGATCAATGGGCTGGATTTTAAGAGCCGCGAGCTCATGCCAAAGAGCCACCGCAATCTCAAGCGTGGCAGCTAATTTAAATAGCCCGGGCTATTAAGGAAAGGGCAGCCAGTCCTGCTGCCCAATTTCAATTTTTAAAGTCCTACCCCCCAAAATTAAATAACTAAATTTCTAACGCCTCTTTCCCATCCCCCCATAACAATTACAACAACTATTTGCCCTTGCCCCCCAAAGCACTTACGTTTTACATCTGACATTCACCCCACAAACTGCACAAAGTTTAAAGTTCAACCCTTCCCACCAACCCCTACAGCCATTATGTATATTTTACCCCCCAGACATTGACAAACTTACCTCCTCGCCCCTCCAGTGTGCTGCCGCGTTTCCCCAAACAGAGATCTGAAGCCAGCCAGCACTCCCGCGCCAACAATTGCCACGGGTCCGCAAGATCGCAGGTAAGTCAATTTAAATGTAATAATTTTATTCATTTGAATATTTAAATTGTGATCCCATCGTCCAACGGTGGGGTGGGGGGTGCCGCCATGGACCCTCCTGCCACCGGAAGGATCGGGCCAGGCCCTCCCGGTGTCAAGGTCTGTGGTGGGCCTCATCCGGAGCCATCTTCAGGTCTCCCCGCCATGGAACCCGATGCATAGGGGAGAACAAAATCCAGCCCAATATGTTTCTGGCCCAACGAGGAAGAAGGCATTGCTGGCTCTAGTTCTGGGGAATGCAGTGGGTCAAGTGGATCACTGTCAGTCGGGGAACGTTTAGGGAACAGTGATCATCATGTGATAGGTTTAGGATAGCCATAGAAAAGGACAAGGAGGAATCTAGAGTAAAAATCTTGAGGGAGGGTCAATTTCAGTGAGTTGAGAACAGATCTCTCCTGGGTAAATCGGAATCAAAGTTTGGCAGGCAAAACTATGATGGAACAATGGGCTGCCTGGAAAGAGGAGATGGTTTAGCTACAGTTGAGGTACATTCCCACAAGGGGAGAAGGTAGGGCAACCAAAGCCAGAGTTTCCAGGATTACAAAAGATATAACATGTAAGATGAAGCAGGAAAAGGGTGAAAATGGCAGATATCAGGTTGATAATACAAGTTAGAACCAGGCTGAATATAGAAAGTTGAGAAGAGACTGGCAATTAACATAAAAGGGAATCCAAAAGTCTTCTATAGGCATATTACAAAGAACAAAGAAAATTACAGCACAGGAACAGGCCCTTCGGCCCTCCAAGCCTGCGCCGATCCAGATCCTCTATCTAAACATGTCGCCTATTTTCTAAGGGTCTGTATCTCTTTTCTTCCTGCCCATTCATGTATCTGTCTAGATACATCTTAAAAGACGCTATCGTGCCCGCATCTACCACCTCCGCTGGCAACGCGTTCCAGGCACCCACCACCCTCTGCGTAAAGAACTTTCCCTAAACTTTTCCCCTTTCACTTTGAACTCGTGTCCTCTCGTAATTGAATCCCCCACTCTGGGAAAAAGCCTCTTGCTATCCACCCTGTCTATACCTCTCATGATTTTGTACACCTCAATCAGGTCCCCCCTCAACCTCCGTCTTTCTAATGAAAATAATCCTAATCTACTCAACCTCTCTTCATAGCTAGCGCCCTCCATACCAGGCAACATCCTGGTGAACCTCCTCTGCACCCTCTCCAAAGCATCCACATCCTTTTGGTAATGTGGCGACCAGAACTGCACGCAGTATTCCAAATGTGGCCGAACCAAAGTCCTATACAACTGTAACATGACCTGCCAACTCTTGTACTCAATACCCCGTCCGATGAAGGAAAGCATGCCGTATGCCTTCTTGACCACTCTATCGACCTGCGTTGCCACCTTCAGGGAACAATGGACCTGAACACCCAAATCTCTCTGGACATCAATTTTCCCCAGGACTTTTCCATTTACTGTATAGTTCACTCTTGAATTGGATCTTCCAAAATGCATCACCTCGCATTTGCCCTGATTGAACTCCATCTGCCATTTCTCTGCCCAACTCTCCAATCTATCTATATTCTGCTGTATTCTCTGACAGTCCCCTTCACTATCTGCCAATCTCAGTGTCGTCTGCAAACTTGCTAATCAGTCCACCTATACTTTCCTCCAAATCATTAATGTATATCACCTATACTTTCCTCCAAATCATTAATGTATATCACCTATACTTTCCTCCAAATCATTAATGTATATTACTAGTAAGAGGAGCCGGTTAGGGACCATAAAGGAGATTTACACATGGAGGTAGAGGGCTGAGGTAATAAATGAGTACTTTGCATCTCTCTTTACCAAGGAAGAAGATGCTGCCAAAGTAATAGTGAAAGCGGAGGTACTTGAGAAACCGGTTGGTCTAAAAACTGATGAAAAGCAGGTCCTGGAAAGGCTGGCCGTCCTTAAAGCTGAAAAGTCACCAGCACCAAATGGGATGCATGTGGAATACTGAGGAAAGTAAGGGTGGAAATTGTGGAGATACTGGCCATAACCTTCCAATCCTCCTTAGATTCGAGGGTAGTGCTGGAGGACTGGAGAATTGCAAATGTTCAAAAAAGGGTGTAAGGATAAACCCAACAACTACATGCCAGTCAGTTTATCCTTGTTGCTGGGAAAGCTTTTGGAAGCAATAATCTGGGACAAAATTAACAGTCACATGGACAAGTGGGGATTAATTCAGGAAAGCCAGCACAGATTTGTTAAAGGTAAATAGTGTTTAAATAAATTGATTGAGCTTTTTGATGAGGTAATAGAGAGAATTGATGAGGGTAATGCAGTTGATGTTGTGTACATGAACTTCCAAAAGGCATTTGATAAAGTGCCATACCATTGGTTTGTCAGCAAAATTGAAACAAATGGAATAAAAGGAACAGTGGCAACATGGATACGAAGTTGGCTAAGTGACAGGAAATGAGAGTAGTGGTGAACGGTTGCTTTTCAGACTGGAGTAAAGTATACCGTGGGGTTCCCCAGGAGTCAGTATTAGGACCACTGCTTTTCTTGGTGTATATATAAATGACTAAGACATACATGTACAGGGCACAATTTCAAAATTTGTGGGTAACACAAAACTTGGAAGTATTGTGAACTGTGAGGAAGATAGTGATAGACTTCAAGACAACATAGGCTAGCGGAATGGCTGAAAACGGGGCAGATGAAATTTAACTTAGAGTAGTGTGAAGTGATATATTTTGGTAGCAAGAATGAGGAGAGGCAATATAAACTAAAGGGTACAATTCTAAATGGGGTTCAGGAACAGTGAGCCCTGGGGATGTATGTGCACAAATCATTGACAATGGCAAGGCAGGTTGAGAAACTGGTTAAAAAGGCATAAAGGATCCTAGATTTTATAAATAGAGGCAGAGTATAAAAACAAACAAGTCATGATGAACCTTTATAAACACTTGTCCGGCCTCAACTGGATTATTGTGTCCAGTTCTGGGAATCACCCTTTAGGAAGGATGTGAAAACATTAGAGAGGGTGCAGAAAAGGGATGAGGGACTTCAGTTACGTGGATAGATTGGAGACATTGGTGTTGTTCTCCTTCGAGGAGAGAAGTTTGAGAGGAGATTTAATAGAATTGTTCAAAATCAAAAAGGAGTCCAGACGAGTAGATAGAGAGAAACTGTTTCCATTGGTGGAAGGGTCGAGAACCAGAGGACACAGGCTTAAGGTGATTGGCAAAAGAATCAAAGGCGACATGAAGAAAAACCTTTTTACAAAGCAAGTGGTTACAATTTGGAGTGCACTGTCTGGAAGGGTGGTGGGGCAGATTCAATCATGGCTTTCAAAAGGGAACTGGATAAGCATCTGAAGGAAAATAAATTGCAGAACTATGGGGAAAGGGCGGGGGACTGGGAATTGCTCTTTCAGAGAGCCGGCACGGGCTTGAAAAGCCAAATGGCCTCCTTCTGTGCCGTAACCGTTCTGTGATTCTATGTAGCCATTGCAAACTGCATAAGAGCAACCAGATGCTAAAACCTCTTTGTACAAAAGACACTTAACAAAGGCTTCCCGGGTTCTGAGATTTTATTTCCCACAGCAATATTTAAGCAATATTATAAACTGAAAAAGTAAGTTTACCCAAATTCCTTACTAATGAGGTAAAAACAGGAAATGCTGGAAGCGGGTCTGGCAACATCTGTGGAGAAACAAAGTTAACATTTTAGGTCGATGACCTTTCATAAGAACTGAGAAAAGTTAGAAATGTGACAAGTTATAAACAAGTGAAAGGAGAGTGGAAAAAGAACAAAAGGGAAGGTCCATGATTGGGTGGAAGACAGGTGAGATTAAATGACAAAAGGGATGGTGGTGCAAGGCAAAAGGGAGTGTTAATGTGACAAGGAAAGAAACAATTTTTTTTCAATTCATTCATGGGATGTAGGCATCACTGGCCAGGCCAGCATTTATTGCCCATCCATAATTGCCCTTGAGAAGGTGGTGGTGAGCTGCCTTCTTGAACCGCTGCAGTCCATTTGGAGTAGCTACACACAAAGTGCAGTCAGGAAGGGAGTTCCAGGATTTTAACCCAGCGACAGTGAAGGAACGGCGATATAGTTCCAAGTCAGGATGGTGTGTGACTTGGAGGGGAACTTGCAGGTGGTGGTGTTCCCATGTATTTGCTGCCCTTGTCATTCTAATTGGTAGAGGTCGCGGGTTTGGAAGGTGCTGTCTAAGGAGCCTTGGTGCATTGCTGCAGTGCATCTTGTAGATGGTACACACTGCTGCCACTGTGCGTCGGCGGTGGAGGGAGTGAATGTTTGTAGATGGGGTGCCAATCGAGCGGGCTGCTTTGTCCTGGATGGTGTCGAGCTTCTTGAGTGTTGTTGGAGCTGCACCCATCCAGGCAAGTGGAGAGTATTCCATCATACTCCTGACTTGTGCCTTGTAGATGGTGGACAGGCTTTGGGGAGTCAGGAGGTGAGTTACTCGCCTCAGGATTCCTAGCCTCTGACCTGCTCTTGTAGCCACGGTATTTATATGGCTACTCCAGTGCAGTTTCTGGTCAATGGGAGCCCCTAGGATGCTGATAGTCGGGGATTCAGCGATGGTAATGCCATTGAATGTCAAGGGGAGATGGTTAGATTGTCTCTTGTTGGAGATGTTCATTGCCTGGCACTTGTGTGGCGCGAATGTTACTTGTCACTTATCAGCCCAAGCCTGGATATTGTCCAGGTCTTGCTGCATTTCTACGCAGACTGCTTCAGTATCTGAGGAGTCACGAATGGTGCTGAACATTGTGCAATCATCAGCGAACATCCCCACTTCTGACCTTATGATTGAAGGAAGGTCATTGATGAAGCAGCTGAAGATCGTTGGGCCTAGGCCACTACCCTGAGGAACTCCTGCAGTGATGTCCTGGAGCTCAGATGATTGACCTTCAACAACCACAACCATCTTCCTTTGCGCCAGGTATGACTCCAGCCAGCGAAGGGTTTTCCCCCTGATTTCCATTGACAGTTTTGCTAGGGCTCCTTGATGCCATACTCGGTCGAATGCTGCCTTGATGTCAAGGGCAGTCACTCTCACCTCACCTCTGGAGTTCAGCTCTTTTGTCCATGTTTGAACCAAGGCTGTAATGAGGTCAGGAGCTGAGTGGCCCTGGCGGAACCCAAACTGACCGTCACTGAGCAGGTTATTGCTAAGCAAGTGCCACTTGATGGCACTGTTGATGACACCTTCCATCACTTTACTGATGATTGAGAGTAGGCTGATGGGGCAGTAATTGGCCGGGTTGGACTTGTCCTGCTTTTTGTGTACAGGACATACCTGGGCAATTTTCCACATTGCAGGGTAGATACCAGTGTTGTAGCTGTACTGGAACAGCTTGGCTAGGGGCGCGGCAAGTTCTGGAGCACAGGTCTTCAGTACTATTGCCAGAATAATGTCAGGGCCCATAGCTTTTGCAGTATCCAGTGCCTTCAGTCGTTTCTTGATATCACGCGGAGTGAATCGAATTGGCTGAAGTTTGACATCTGTGATGCTGGGGACTTCAGGAGGAGGCCGAGATGGATCATCAACTTGGCACTTCCGGCTGAAGATTGTTGCAAATGCTTCAGCCTTATCTTTCGCACTGATGTGCTGGGCTCCCCCATCATTGAGGATGGAGATATTTGTGGAGCCACCTCCTACAGTTGGTTGTTTAATTGTCCACCACCATTCATGGCTGGATGTGGCAGGACTGCAGAGCTAAGATCTGATCCGTTGGTTTTGGGATCGCTTAGCTCTGTCTATCACATGTTGCTTACGCAGTTTGGCATGCAAGTAGTCCTGGGTTGTAGCTTCACCAGGTTGACACCTCATTTTGAGGTATGCCTGGTGCTGATCTTGGCATGCCCTCCTGCACTCGTCATTGAACCAGGGTTGGTCTCCTGGCTTGATGGTAATGGTAGAGTGGAGGATATGCCGAGCCATGAGGTTACAGATTGTGGTTGAGTACAATTCTGCTGCTGCTGATGGCCCACAGCGCCACATGGATGCCCAGTTTTGCATTGCTAGATCTGTTCGAAATCTATCCCATTTAGCACGGTGATAGTGCCATACAACACGATGGATGGTATCCTCAATGTGAAGGCGGGACTCTGTCTCCACAAGGACTGTGCGGTGGTCACTCCTACCAATACTGTCATGGACAGAAGCATCTGCGGCAGGCAGATTGGTGAGGACGTGGTCAAGTATGTTTTTCTCTCGTGTTGGTTCCCCCACCACCTGCCGCAGACCCAGTCTAGCAGTTATGTCCTTTAGGACTCAGCCAGCTCGGTCAGTAGTGGTGCTACCGAGCCACTCGGTGATGGGCATTGAAGTCCCCCACCCAGAGTACATTTTGTGCCCTTGCCACCCTCAGTGCTTCCTCCAAGTGGTGTTCAACATGGAGGAGTACTGATTCATCAGCTGAGGGATGGCTGTAGGTGGTAATCAGTAGGAGGTTACCTTGCCCATGTTTGACCTGATGCCATGAAACTTCATGGGGTCCGGAGTCGATGTTGAGGACTCCCAGGGCAACTCCCTCCCGACTGTATACCACTGTGCCACCACCTCTGGTGGGTCTGTCCTGCCGGTGGGACAGGACATACCCGGGGATGGTGATGGCAGTGTCTGGAACATTGTCTGTAAGGTATGATTCCGTGAGTATGACCATGTCAGGCGTTTGCTTGACTAGTCTGTGGGACAGCTCTCCCAACTATGGCACAAGCCCCCAGATATGAGTAAGGAGAACTTTGCAGGGTCAACAGAGCTGGATTTGCCGTTGTCGTTTCCGGTGCCTAGGTCGATGCCGGATGGTCCGTCCGGTTTCTAGAAATGATTCTAGAAGAGGTGTAAATGGCAGAATGATGAACAGCTGCTGTCCGAAAGCAAAAATAAGAGAAAAGCGAGAGTAAAACCGAAATCTACAAAGAAAAAGGAAATTAAATGGGGGTAGAGATTACAGTCTGAAATTGTTGAATTCAGTGTTGAGTCCAGAAGGCTGTAAAGTGCCTAATTCAAAGATGAGGTGCTGTTCCTCGAGCTTATGTTCAGTTTCAGTGGAACACCACAAGAGTCCGAGGACAGTGAGGTCAGCATGAGAGCAAGGTGGAGATCGACCATGTAAAGGGGAGAGAAGGGTGGAAAATGAAAGCAAAGTTGGTAGAAATTTCCAGTTGAGGGCAAAAGCAGGAAACAGCACTGATACGGTCATCACTATGGCAGAAAAAGAAGTGAGGGAGGTGGCCCAGCGAGGACTGAAACAAGGAATGTTCCACAAATCCCACAAAAAAGGCAGGCCTAGCTCGGACCCATAAGAAATCGGAGAAGGAGTCGGCCATTCGGCCCCTCACAGGTTCCCATAGCAACACCGTTTATTTGGAGGAAGTGAGTGGAGTTAAAGGAGCAGTTGTTCAACATGAGAACAAGTTCAGCCAGGCGGAGGAGGGTGCTGTTGGATGGGACCTCTGTTCAAGGACGAAGCAGCGAACTCTCAGACCGTCCTGGTGGGGGATGGAGGTGTAGTGAGATTGGACGTCCATGATGAAGAGGAGACAGTTAGGGCTCGGAAATTGGAAACTGTTAAAGTGATGGAGGGGATCAGAAGAGTCAAGGATGTAGGTGGGGAGAGACTGGATAAGGGGAGTAAAAACAGAGTCAAGATAGGAAGAAATCAGTTAAGTGGGACAGGAACAGGCTGAAGTGATAGGTCTACCAGGGCAGTCCTGTTTGTGGATCTTGGGAAGGAAGTAGAAGTGGATTGTTCAGCGTTGGGAGCCTCTGGGTTTGGAAGCCATGGAGAGAAGTTCTCTAGAGGAGATGAGGTCAGTGACAGACCTAGAGACAATGGCTTGATGTTCAGTGGTGAGGTCATGGTCCAAGGAGAAGTAGGAGGTTGTGTCACAGAGTTGGCATTTGCCCTCTGCAAGCTAGAGGTCAGTTGGGCAGACAACAACAGCACCACCCTTGTCAGCAGGTTTGATGACTATGTTAGGGTTGGACCTGAGAGAACACAGTTCTACAAGTTCAGAGGGAGACAGCTTAGAGTGAGTGAGGGGAGCAGAGAAATTGAGACGGTTAATTTTACGCTGGCAGTTCTCAATGAAATGATCAAGAGAGGGGTCCAACTGGACAGAGAATAGTGGAGACAGATTAAAGGGTCCGCTGCACAGGGGGAAGACTCCCGGCCAAAGAAATGGGCATGGAGGCAAAGGCAATGGAAGAAAGGCTCAGTTTTGTGCCATGCTCGAAATGCATTGAGGTGGGGGTGTAAGGGGATGAAACTGAGGCCTTAGCTAAGGACAGATCATTCAGATTCAGAGAGGTGAAGTTTGTAAGGTATTGTGAATACATGGCAAGGCGTAAGATTAGAAGAAGGGATGGAGTCAGAGGGAAGTGACGGAGAAGTAAAATCTGGAGGGCATTGCTACCCATGAGGTGTTGAAGCTTGCGTCCCTTCACACCTGAAAGGAAGGCAAAAAAGGATTTTGTCGAAGTGTCGGTTGAGACGAAGGATGAAATGAAACTGAGGACCAGGACAACATTGAGATCGAATGAGTTGGTGCTGCTGAAGAGACAGGTCAAGAGTGGGAGTGAATCTCAGGATACGGCAAGAACAGCAGTTCAAGAATGTTGAATGTCTAGGAGATACCTATAATTGTGAGTGGATCAAAACACGAAAAGTGGAATTTCAGTTAAAATCCACATGGAATAAGTCGGAGCCAGAGACAGTTGCTGAGAAAGGAAATGTATCTGTGAAAGTGAGTTTTCATAGATACTTAATCAAAGACGAGAAGGGAAATAGAAAGCAATGAAGGTGGACAAGGTAGGAGAGCCAAACAGAAATTTCGTCGGAGACAAATGAGTTTTTTCCCTTTACTTTGAGAAAGCAGTTAAGCTCTTTCATGCTTTATAAAACAGGCAAAAACCAAATGTAAACATAAGCTAATGTTTATTCTTTGCTTTCTCAGTATAACTTAATTAAATTTCCATTTCAAACAAACTAGCATCGTTGTGACTTTCCTTTTTATTCTAGCTTTAAGAGAGTGAACAAATTAAGTCAGCAGTATTCAATAAATCTGGTGCTGGAATATAAACCAATCATAACAATCTGGCCGTTTTACTGGCAGTAATATTTTGACCACAACAGGGGTCTGTTACATTGGGCAGTACCAAAAATGCCTCCTATATTGTGGTTCAGAAACTCTGTTTAAGGCTACTACATGCAAAGAACATGTTTATGGTTCAAATTAGCTGAAACATTTTGCTGCTGATCAAGTCCTTTTCAGACAATTAAGAATCAACTGAGCAGTAGTTGTTTCCACCCTGAAATACTGAAGCCATGGACAGACTATTTATTGCTCCAGCTCTCATCATGTCTTCCATTTATATGAAATTTGCAAAACTTAATTCCACGTAATTTTCATAGTTAAAAAAAACCTGAAGCACATTACATAACATGCTTGAAATACTTGGTCTCTTTATATTTCCTTTTAATTATAGCTGTACTGAGTTAAAGAAAGCATAGCATCACACTGTTTCCTGTTTAGATTGTGCAAATTCCTATTAAAGTAATGGCTACACCCAGATTGGAAACAGAGAGCGATTCCCTACCTTTTCAAAACCTTCCAGCAACAGATGTTTCAAATTATTCTTTCCCTTTCCCTGTACTATGCCACAGTAGTAGGGTGCTATTGAATGCCTGATTTTCAAAATCCCAGTCAATCTGTCAAGTACTAAGTGGATAAGGAGTACAGAAGTTACCCTGAAGAGAAAACTATCAAGTCATTCACCTTCTTTCCTCTACTACCAATTGTCTCCTTAAAGCCCTCCCCACCTGCCCCCTTCACCTTTACCTTCTGACAAAAAGTGCTGGACTGCTTTGTCACTAAGACTGAGAACAGCCTTTGCTGCTTTCCTCCCTTCCGCACATCAGCCAGATTTCACCCCAGGCATCCTTGTGTCCTAGTCCCAAACAGGTATCTCTAGTTTCTCTCCCATCTCTCCTCATGTCCTTTCCAAGTTTTTATCATCTATGAGGCATACTTCCTGCTCCCTTGACCCCATTCTCAGTAAACTGCTGACCACACAACTTCCTTGCCTGTCCCTCATGTTAGCTGACATTGTAAATGGCTCCCTTTCCTCAGGGACTGTCTCCCTCTCTTTCCAAAACTGCCATCATTCCACCAATTTCTGTGGCTTGGCATCCTTCCCTTGTATCTTTGTGAAACATCTTCAGATGTTTTTATCTGTTAAAGATGTTATATAAATGCAAGTTATTGCTTTTGTTGCAGCTGTACCTCATCTAAGCAAGTGGCGAGTATTCCATCATACACTTGACTTGAACTTTGTAGATGGTGGAGAGGCTTTGAGGGATCAGGCTCGATAAGTGCTTTCAGTCGACCTTCTGCAAGGAGAGAAGAATGCACATCACAGTATATGTAATATTTCAGTAGGCAGCATACAGAGTAAAGATTCTTTGTAACAATCTGCACGCTAAGCTCCCATTTAATTAGATATTAATCAGTAGAAGATGCACTATTCTAGTTCACAGGGGCTGTGAAATCTCTTAACAGAGTGACCATTGACACTGAACTTGAGAGAACACCTAGCATAAAAACCGAAGCATTGCAACAAAGCCCAAGACCAAAGAAATTGCTTCAGCCCAAGACCACATTCAACCCAGTTCATGCACAGCCATGCCAAACAATGTAGAATACTCCTGCAAGTACAAAACAATCAAACATAGTGGATTCATAAAATATATATCTTCATATAAACTATTCAAAATTCAATATAAAGAATCATGAAGACAATCCTAGACAAGTCCTGAAGATAACATTCTACACACCATGAAATTTCGAAAGACATGTTCCAGATTATTTGATGTTTTTTCCTGTTTCTATCTTCTTTCCTCCAGTGAGAATGTTCTGTCTCTAGACAACATTCTGAGGGTACATTGTGCCTATAATCAGCACAGCAGTTTCCCTGTACTCTGTAAGCAATGGATGAGGAAGGGATGTATTCATCCACATGGAGTGATGCAACTAATAACAATACTTAGCAGTTATTATCCTGAACAGTGATTATGTTACCCAGTTTATTGAAACTGAATGTAATTGACAAGAAAAATAATTATGTTATGCAGCTTATTGAGACTGAATATAATTGACAAGAAAGGCATAAAATCACTAATCACATCAATTTTACATCCCTAGGTATTAATGTAGTAATTGTTCCAAAGGGACTGAAATGCTCAATTTACTTGGCACAAATTATGCCAATTATGTCACTCTAATGGGTTGTCATACTCTTTCAATTTTTACTTTGCCTTCACTGTCCATCTGCATCCTGAACCTGGAGAGGTCAGACCTCTGGTTATTTGTATTTCAAAGTTTACAAGGGGTACTGCTCAGCAGCCTGACTGATGGTGCATCTTTAAAGGATTGAACAGTGCTCTTTTCCATCATTAAAATATGAGTGGAGTTACATCAATCTGCACAAGTTTGTTTTCACCATCAGAATGTTACGGTTTAAGCACACGTTGCTTGCATGTTGTAGTCAATGAGCATCTTTACTAGTGCAAGACCTTCTCATCCAAGAAATCAACTCAATGATGTGTAATTACCCATCTTTTGTTTCCACCTTTGGCACTGATTGATTGATACCCAGGCAAATGCTACATAACTGTAGCATTATGCCACAAGATTAAAGAGCACAGAAGCAACAGTGTTACTATACTACTTTCAGCTGCCATGTTATCAGTAAATGTCAATCAAACATTCAAGTTTAAGCATGATGAGTACACGATGATTGGAAGACTAGAAGACATGGTGGATTAAGTACACTCTTCTATCCATTGCACTAGAGTTTGATTGGGATGGGACTGATGGGATCAAAGTCTCCTCTGCTGGTTGGCACTTCTTACATCACATGACTGGGCCCAGAAAACAAATCATCACCCTTAAACTGGCAATTTCATTCTGCAAGACCACAGAATGGCTAGTGTGGGAAACTGGGGTGTCACACTTCAGGGAATGCTTCCCTGAAGTTGGGGCCGTAACTGAAATCCATCTGCTCAAGAGAGAGCTTGGCATATCAGTACTTAACTGCATGTATAGAGCTCCCCTCCTTGAATGTAAAGTGAATGTTTAGAATCGTGGGGAGAATTTTATGCTGGCAGTGGGGGTCTCGACGTTAGGGGTTACTGATGCCGAGATGCCCGTGTTGCCTCTTTTCCGGAAGGCCCGCCAAATTTAGTGCCAATCGGGCACTTAAGAGGACAGCGGTGGGCCTTCCATAGGATTTGCAGAGCTGCCGGCCAATCACAGGCCGGCAGCTGCAGCACCACAGCGGAGGTGATGGCTGCTACTGTAGCTGTACCTACTGGAGGCCAAGAAGCGTCGCTGGAGCCAGGACTCAGGTAGGTCAGGGCGGGAAAGGTCTCGCGAGGTGGGGGTCGCAGGAGAGGGAGTGGGGTTGGCAGCTGGCGCAGGGATTGGCCCTTAGCAGGCTGCCACCTTCCTGATACCAGGTCCCTCATTCAAGTACTAAGTGCCTTTGAACAAGGGACCCCACCCCCACAGCTGAGCTTCGTGTGGCGACAGGGCCGCCAGCCACATGGGTAATTACAGCTGCGGAGGGAAGAGGTCCTTAATTGGAAGTTAATTACCTAGTTAAGGGCTTTAATTGGCGGCGGAGTGGGAAAACCATTCACAGGCCTTTCGCCATTGACTAAATTTTGGCGGAGGCGGGATGGTGGCGGGCTCCCTCCCCTGTCATCATCCCACCTGATTTTGTGCTCTCCCCGCCTCCAAACACGCATGGGGAAAAGCATAAAATTCCACCCAGAGAGTCATAGAGTTATTTACAACACAGCAGGAGGCCATTCGGCCCATCAAGTCCATGCCAGCTCTCCACGGAGCTATTCAATCAGTCCCACTCCACCGCTCAATCCCCGTAGCCCTGCAAGTTTATTTCCTTCAAATGGCCATCCAATTTCCTTTTGAAGTCATTGATTGTCTCCGCTTCTACCATCCTTGTGGGCAATGAGTTCCAGGTCATTACCACTTGCTGCATAAAAAGCTTCTTCCTCACATTCCCCCTGCATCTCTTGCTCAAAACCTTCAATCTGTGTCCCCTAGTTCTCGTACCATTAGCTAATGGGAACAGTTTTTCCTTGTCTAACTTATCTAAGCCTGTCATAATCTTGTACATTTCTATTAAATCTCTCCTCAATCTCCTTTGTTCTAAGGAGAACAAACACAGATTTTCCAACCTAACTAAAATCCCCCATCTCTGGAACCATTGTGGTAAATCTCTGCTGCGCCCTCTCAAGAACCCTCACATCCTTCCTAAAGTGCGGTGACCAGAACTGGACACAATATTCCAGTTGGGGCTTTACAAGTGTTCGGCATAACATCCCTGCTTTTGTACTCAATGCCTCTGTTTATGAAGCCCAGATCCCATATGCTTTACTAACCACTCTGCACACTCTTTAGAACTGTGCCATTAAGTATATATTGCCTCTCCTGAATCCAGAACTGGACACAATACTCCAGTTGAGGTCTCACCAGAGTTTTATAAAGGTTCAGCATAACTTCTCTGTTTTTGTACCCAATTTGTAATCAATGCCACTGTTTATAAAGCCCAAGATCCGATATGCTTTAAATGTCACTCTCTCAATATGTCGTGCCACTTTCAAAGATTGTTGCACATGCACCCCCAGGTCTCCCTGTTCCTCACACTCATTAAGTATATATTGCCTCTCCCTATTCCTTCTGCCAAAATGCATCACCTCACACTTGTCTTATCAAATTCCATCTGCCACCTTTCTGCCCATTCTGCTAACTTATCTATGTCCTGCTGCAGGCAGTTCATATCATCCTCACTGTTTGCCACACCTCCAAGTTTCGTGTCATTGGAAATTTTAAGATTCTACTCTCTATTCCAAGATCCAAATCATTTATATATAGCAAAAAAGCAGTGGTCCCAGCACTGACTCTTGGGAAACACCACTGTCTACCATCCTTCAATCTGAAAAACAACCATATACTACGACTCGCGGTTGTCTATTCTTAAGCCAATTTTTTAGTCAAAACTTACAAAATTCTTACAGGGTGTGACCGGTGAATGTAGATAGAATGTTTACCCTGGTTGGTCAGTCTAGAACCAGGGGACATGGTCTCAGAATAAAGGATAGGCCACTTAAGATTGAGATGAGGAGGAATTTCTTCACTCAGAGGGTGGTGAATCTTTGGAATTCTTTACCCCAGAGGGCTGTGGAAGCACAATCATTGAGCATGTTCAAGACAGAAATCAACGGATATCTGGATACTAATGACATCAAGGGATATGGGGATAACGCGGGAAAGCGGCGTTGAGGTAGATGATCTAATTGAATGGTGCCGCAGCCTCGATGGGCTGAATGGCCTACTCCTGTCCCTATGTTCCTATCCAATTTGACACTGATATCCTTTTCCATGAGCCTCAATTTTGTCAACTAGCCTTTTATTTTCTTAAAATCCATATAAACAACATCCACCACATTCCTTTCATCAACCTTCTCTGTTACTTCATCAAAAAATTCAATTAGATTAGTCAAGCATGATCTGCCTTTTACAAATGCCTGCTGGCTATCTTTAGTTAACTCAAACCTCTCCAAGTTTATGTTGAATTTTTTCATGACTATAGTTTCTAAAACTTTACTGACCGCTGATGTTAAACTAACTAGCTTGTACTTACCTAAGGGTGTCACATTTGACACTGTCCAATTTTCTGGTTCCTCCCCCATATCCAGGGAAGATTGGACGATTATGGAAAGCCCTTCCGCTTTTCCCCATCCCCACTTCCTTTAGCAACCTGGGATGCAAATCATCCGGACCAGGTGACTTACCTATCCTAAGCATAGCCAGCCTTTTTAGTACCTCCCCACATGTCGGTTTTTACCCTCTCCATTTCCTCTACTCTCTCCGCTTCTACTGATATTTTGTCAGATTCCACTTCCTCAGTGAACACTGTATCAAAGTATTCATTAAATATATTAGCCTTGCCCTGCACCTCTAAGCATGTATTACCTTCTTTGTCCTTAATAGGCCCCACTCCACTACTTACTACCCACTTACTATTTGCATGCTGGTAGAAGATTTTTGAGTTCTCTTTGATGTTGACTGCCATTCGATTTTTCATATTCTCTCTTTGCCAGTCTAATTTTCCTCTTCACCTCCCCTCTAAACTTCTTTATATGGTCTGGTTCTCACTTGAGGAATTCACCTGACATGCATCATACTCCCTCTTTTTTCATTTCACCATAATTTCTATCTCCCTCGTCATCCAAGGTTGATTCCCCTATCTTTCACCCTCATTGGTATGTACCTAGCCTGTACCTGAAGCATCTCTTCCTTAAAGATAACCCACTGTTCCGATACAGCTCTTCCTGCCAGTCTTTGGTTTCATTCCACCCTGGCTAGATCCTTTCTCATTGCACTGAAATTATCCTTCTTCCAATCTACACGTTCTACCTTGTTTTGTTCCTGGCTTTTTTGCATTACGAATCTAAACCTTATGATACGATGGTCACTTTTAACCAAGTGTTCCCTCACAGACACTTGGTCCACTTGGCCTATCTCATTTCCCAGCACCAGATCCAGCAATGCCTCCTTTCTAGTTAGGTTGAGAGCATACTGATCAAGGAAGTTCTCTTGAACACATTTCAGAAATTCCACCCTCTCCTCTCCCTTTACTCTAGAATTATCCCACTCAATATTTGGGTAATTAAACTCCCCCAATATCACCACTCTATAGTTCTTGCAGATCTCTGTGATTTTCCTGCAGATTTACTCCTCCGTCTCTCTGACTATTTGGAGGCCTATAGAATACCCCTACTAACGTTATCATACCCACTTTGCTTTTCAACTCTAAGCAAATGGATTCTGTCCTTGCCCCTTCAAAGACATCCTCCCTTTCCAACACTACAATGTCTTCCCCAATCAATACTGCCATCCACCTCCCTTTTTTCCTTCTCTTTCTTTTCTGAAGTTTTAAATCCTTGTGTTACGACCAGGTGAGAAAGGGGTCTAGAGGAAATCAGACAGGTTTTCTTAGATTTAAACAAAAAAGGTGGAAGTTTATTCATCTTAAACTCTAATTCGGTTAACAACTACGAATACGCGACACGGCCATGCTAGCATGCATACGTGATAAACACACACGCAGATAGAGACAAAAAAAAGTAGAAAGAATAAAGGCAAAAAGTTTGAGGCAATAGTTGGGTTTCTATTTACAGTCCTTTGAGTTCGATGTAGAGTCTTTGGTTGCTGGTAAGTCTTGCCGTTTCATTGGGGCCCAGTGGACACTTTCAAACTTGTTTCAAGGTAGGAGTCGTCTCTCTTAAGGTTTAAGTGTCTTCAGTGGATCTGGAAATTCATGAGAGAGAGACAGACAGACAGGAGAGAGGCGCTTGTTCGAAGTTTAGTTGCAATCTGCAGTCTGACCCAAGCTGTCCTGTCAGCAGTTCAAAACCAGACTTGGTCCAGCAGGTTAGTCATGTGACTTGCTTTTTAAACAAATTCCTGCATTTGTGGATTCCAAAGTTCTCGGGGGGCGGTGGGGGGGAGGTGGTTGTGTAATGCTGTCTCTTACACCGACAAGATGTGGTTCACCATTGCCCAGACCAATCTCTGTTAATTGAATCAGTGAGCAGTTCCCATTGTCTTTTCAAGCACTGTCTCTTAGTATGCAAATGCTTTTCAGCCACTGCTGATCTCTTTAAACAAGTCATCTCTCCTCTCCAGCAACAGTTTAAAATTAATGTTCATGTGATGAAATTAATATGTCTCATTCTTGGCAGGTGGAGGTCTTCATGACACTTGTATATTAAGCAACCAGTCCTCTCAAGTTTTAAGCCACATTTCCATTATTGTCACCACATCATATTCCCACACTATTTGTGCTTTTAGCTCACCAACCTTATTCACCACACATGCATTGTAATCCTGTCTTTGCATTCCTCGTAGTCTTTCTCAGTCCACTCCCATCTAATACGGAACTACTCCCTTCTCTAGTACTAACACTCTCAACTTATTCCTCTTTTCTACTTCTATATGCTGGTGCCCATCTGTCTTCCAATTTAGTTTAAACCTTCCCCAACCACATTAGTGAACCACCCTACAAGGAAATTGGTCCTGTCCTGTTGTGGTGCAACCTGTCCCTTTTGAATAGGTGCCTTCTGCCCCAGAACTGGTCCCAATGCCCCAAGAATCTGAAGCCCTCCCTCCTGCACCATGCTTCAAGCCATGAATTGAACCTCTGTGTGAGCAGAAGCTTATGCACTCTCTGAACACTTAAATCAACTTTTGGCAGGTGTAAAACGTGCTCAGAAGTTTCAAAGAATTGTTTGAATGCTTTTTTAAAGCAGGCTTAACACTGCACTGGAGTCATACTTCATGTATTGGCAATCTGTCTCCTGCAGGAGGTCTCACAATGCTGGATTCTGGAATCCGGGCAGGATAGAATTACACAAGAACTTTAGCGTTGCTGCAAAGTAGCAGTTCCCTTGCAGCGGTAGTGGAGTTTTAGTATAAGAGCACCCTCAGTGCTCTGTTTCTTCAGAAAAAATTGATTAATTTTCTTAGGCATCCTCACAATTGCTAATACACAGATTTACCTTTGTTGCTTTGCTCTGTATCCTTTCAAGGGCATTAATATTTTTCCTAGAATTAGGTGACACCACACCCAAGATGGGAGTCTAATCAACACTTTATTCTATAAAATTACAATATCTTGATTTGTACTTCTTTGATGTTGCCCAGTACATTACCGTATTTTCCCTTTTTAACCTCGCATATTCAGAACACTGAGCTGAGTTTTATCTGCTATATTCTAGAAATATGTTTCCTAATTATTGGAATGTGCCAATGTTCCATTTAACACAAAAATCCTCTTTGTTTCTCTGATCCTATAATAAATCTAATTATTTTACATCTATTCACATTGAATGCATTTATTATCTCAGTTATTTAAAAATTAGAAGTTTTTCTGAATTTGAGTTGCATGGTTATCTATCATTTGCCAAGCCACCAATTTTGCATCACCTGCAAACCTGGTGTCTTTACCTATGATACCCCATTCAAATGGTTAATAGAGTATAAAAATAGTTTATAACTTCTCTCCAGCTGGAATTTTCCATTCACAGTTACTGTTTCCTGTTTCTAAGCCAACTTCTAAGCAGTTCCATACCTTACCTCCTACTTCATGACTCTTTAGCCATAAATCACCAATATAAATGTATTTCAAAAGCTTTCAGAAAGCCAAAGTACATCAACTATATTTCAACATTCATTACTTCACTATTATCTTTGGAAAACACCAGCAGTTTAGTTAAACATTATTTCCCTTTCCTATATTCTGTGCTGATTGTTTAGAGAAGAATAAATTGTTAAGGAGCATTTACCCACTAGATCTTTCAAAATTCAAAGACCTCTCATACAATAGATAGATGGTAAACCTATGGGACAGAAAATGGTGGAAATAAACAGCAGGTTCACAGCCTCTGACTGCAGAAAAAATGGGTTTCAGGTACATTAAGGTCTTTACTCAAAACGTAATAGAGTCTCTATTCCAAACATGAACTTTTCATTTTTCAAATGCTGTTGGAACAGCATTTATTTTTATTTCAGATTTATGGCATTTTAAAAATTTTTATCTTAAAATTAATGGTTTCCAAGTATGTCTTTTGATCCTTTTTAAATGACTTTTTAAAGCAAATTTCCAATCACAGGAATCTCTCCCGAATTTAGTAAATTTACAAAACTGTTAGTTAAATCTTTATTAATTTCAGTGTACATTTCCTCTAATACTCTTCAGTTTTAGTTGTCTGGGCCAGGTATTTTGTCTATTTTAACATTCAACCTTTTTTATACCTTTATATTTCCATCATTATTTGCATGCTGTTCCATTCAACCATTACCATATCTGGAAACTTACATCTGTCTTAGGCAACTATTCCTCTTTCTCAGATGTAAATTAACTATTTAATTTTTTTGTCTCTGGATTCTAGTACCCGCCATAATTTTTAAGTGGACTTGTAATTTCTTTCAGCATTTACCCATTGCACGTATATTTGAAACCCTCTTATTAGCACTGGAAATGTTCTCAGTAATCTTGGCTTTAATGTTCATTTGTTTTTGCTTGACTTCGTAATTTACCCAATATTCCTATCTACCAGAGTTTTATTACATTCTGAAAACATGTTCCTTATCCAAGGACTACTCTTTACCTTCTTGACTACAGTGGCTTCTGCTTTACTTCAATTTTCAACTTGGCCAGTACAAGTGTAAATTACAGCTTCATCAACAATTTCTTAAATACTTTTCTAATAAAGATACCGTTCATGTTTTAATAAAACCAGAAAGTGCTGGAAATGTTCAGCAGGTCTGACAGCATCTATGGAGAGAAAAACAGTTAACATTTCAGGTCAGTGAGCATACGAGCTTATGAATTAGGAGCAGGGGTAGGCCATTTGGCCCTTTCATGCCTGTACTGCCATTTAATAAGATCATGGCTGATTTGGTTGTGGCCTCAATTCCACTTTCCCGCCTAACCCCATCATCAGATGAAAGGTCACAGACTTGAAACATTAACTCTGTTTCTCTCTCCACAGATGCTGCCAGACCTGCAGAGTATTTCCAGCACTTTCTGTTTTTATTTCAGATTTCCAGCATCCACAGTATTTTGCTTTTATTTTACGGTTCATGTTGAGTTTTTTTAAATCTTCATGTTAGAGTCCCTTGAAGTTTGCCATTGTGAAATTTAATATTTTTCTTTGACTTCCTGTTCACATGTCCTCGTGAGCCTTAATGATATAAATTGAATTCTAAATGCTCCTTTACCCCTATGTATCATAAAAAGATTTGATTTTTACTACAGTTTAGAATAAC
Source organism: Heterodontus francisci (assembly GCF_036365525.1). Classification (NCBI taxonomy): domain Eukaryota; kingdom Metazoa; phylum Chordata; class Chondrichthyes; order Heterodontiformes; family Heterodontidae; genus Heterodontus; species Heterodontus francisci. Next base: position 70,335,937 of record NC_090378.1, read on the forward strand.
CTCTGGCCACATTGGTTACTAAACAAGTTGACTGAAAAAGCAATCTGTGCTACTTCTAAAAGCATGAAGTTCTCTTCACAGTCTTCCTCTAATGTTTCTCCTGTAAGTATCTGACTAATTCCCTATGATTAACATTATGGCCTATTTATAAGCTTTAAGCCTATAATTGTGATTATTTCCATAGCTTTCAGTATAGCATGAAAAAAAATCAGAGCTTTGAAGGCTCACTTGGAAAGTGTACTGTCTAGGGTGGAACACATCAGGAAGAGAGCTAGATTCCACTCCAGTCTGTGCTGAGTTAGTTTATCACAGTCAAGACAGCAGTCAGGGTGCTAAAATTGGCCTCAGTGCATATGGCCTAGAATGGGGTAGTGGGGAGGTGGTGGTGGGGGGGTTGGGGGGGGAGGTGGGTGGCTGTTGGTGGGTGGTGCGGGGGGTGGAGGGGGCTGGTGGTGGTAGATGAGTCACTCTAAATTTCTGCACCTGATCACCATTTACCAGAAAGATCCATATATGGACATTACAGAATGACAACTTCATATTTGCTCTCCAGCCCTTGCTACACTTGCTACCTAGCTCACATGACCTTTGCAGGACTGTGCTAAAAGTGATAAGCAGGCCTGACATCTTCTGAATTTCATGATTATAAAATTTTGAGGGACAGGGATTGTGTGGATATGTAAAAGAGTTCAGTGTACAAGAGTCAGTTACTAGATTGAGTGAGTCACATCCAATCAGAGTGGCATTTCTGATCCAAATTATCCCTTTAAATAAACATTTAATGGATTTTTTTGGAAAACATCATGGGATTTCTCCCAATCTCTTGCTGTAACTTCAGTGGAAATCAGCAGAATGACAATTCACCCCATTTCACTAGAGCTCCCACCAATCTACTTCCAAAATTACGGGTGATTAGGAGAACCCCCAGAGAAGTGCCAGGTCCATATACGTCCAGATAAATATTACTCATCATGTAGAATCAACTTCAAGAAGGCATCCTCCATGCATCACTGACGTTACTGGCAGTGAGTGACATTATCATGAGATTAAAATCACATTAGGGAGGGGAAACTGGGTGGTATAGTGGGTTAGACACTTCTTTCTCTAAACTTGTGGTTCGAGACCAGACCAGACTGATCAGATAAAAGCTTCTTCAATCTGTTAGCTATAAAGTTCTGATGCAGAATGAGTTTTGGCAAGTTGGTATTGGCCTGGCAGCACAATACATCCCAATTCAGCCCAAATTAGAAATCCTACTCAGAGGCCACAGGATGATTTGTATGGAAAATGAATAAAATGCAACACTGATGTAGGGAGCATGCTTTTCTGAGGTTGAGGCTGAGGCAAATTGTTTGGCAGAATGGAGGTAGTTTTGATATTCCTAACCTGGGAGCACTTGATGCTGTCACTGTGTGTCTAAAATAGAAAGTCATCACAACTAACATCCCTGAGCACAATAATAATCCTCACAACCTTGAACAAAACATAAAAATTGAAAAAATCATAAGGGATGAGGCAATCGTGTTATGAAACGGTGCATTGAGCAAACGTTCAGAAATCCTGATCACCCATCACCCCTGTGCTCACTGACCTACACTGACTCTTGGTTAAGCAATGCCTCAATTTTAAAATTCTCATCCTTGTTTTTAAATCCCTCCACTGTGATGTCCTCAGGACTTGAGTGAGGTTTAGCTGAGTTTGGCATAGGAAATGAGGCAAAGACAGAGAGCCAGATACTACAGACTGCACATAAAGGCTTCTTCATTTATTCTGTCTTGTTTCACTTTCACTTTGCTAGTATGTGTGTTCTTCAGCAGCCTCTAGAGTACATATTGCAATTACAATTTCAAAACGCTACAACACTACATCCCACCCCTTCTTATTAAATAAGAGACAAACATGTTTGAATGGTTTGTTTCGAAAACTGTAAACAATAAACTCAAACAGAAATAGTTGATCTCGTAACATAGTCACTTAAGTATGGCATGTGTTTTCTCTCACGAGTAGGATATTGTCTGACATCAGATGTAGTCTCATTTGACTCATTTCTTCATCTGAGGTGTCGGTGTCAGAATTGGATTCAATGCTTGCGAGTGGTGTTTTGAGGAATGACACATTTCTTATGATGATTTGTGAACTGCGATTAGCAGTGATCATTGATCCTTTTGTGTTGGTCACAACAAATGGTTGAATGTCACAAGGGGTTGTTTGCTCTCCAATATGACCATCACGTTTCACATGTACTTTATCTACTGGCTTTAGCAGTGTAGCTCTAAGTTTCATGTTTTTCTCTGAATGTCCTTTCATTCGCTTCTTCTGTTCTCAATCTTGTTCACGTACATGTTGATCATTAACTCCACAGGGTAGCTCAGGTAGACATGTGCACATTGGATGTGCAAAGATGAGTGTAGCTGGAGGTTTTCCAGTAGTTGAGTGAGGAGTTGCTTTGTAGTTACGAAGAAAGTGATATAACGCTTGCTTCCATGACCTGTTCTCAGCTGTAGTTGTATGTTTCACTATTTTCAAGGTTTGCATAAATCTCTCAACTTCACCATTAGTTCTTGGCCAACGGGGTGTGATTTTCCATGAGTGAACTCTAGATAGTTTACGAGTTTGCTGAACTCATTGCTGTTGAATGGGGGTCCATTGTCAGGTCTTACCATTTGAAGGATTCCAAACAAAGCGAAGATCTGGTCAAGCTTTGGGATGACTGCTTTTCTTGAAGGTGACATAACTAATCCCATGATTGAGAATCTTCTGTAGTCATCAGTGACAACAAATAGGTATTCACCTGTGGGCAAATCTACGAAGTCAACACTAACTTCAATCCATGGTCCTGGAGGTAGTTTGGACATCTTAAGAAGATCATGAAGATTTGACATTGTGGTTGCTTGACATACTGATTGATTTTGTGCTCTAGCATACCATATCTACTATACCAATGAAGCGATCAGCATACAGTTCGAGAATGTTTTTGTTATGCAAAGGAATCGCGTATGTGACTGCAATCATGTGCAGATCTGTTGCTGTGTGGAAAACCCAATCACTTTGTGGAAACTGATAAGTGTGTTACTTTGACCCGAAATGCCATAGAATATAACTTTTGTTCTCGTGCCTTTGAATGAGACTGGCATTTCAAAAGTTGCAAGAATTTTCTGCAGTTGGACACTGTTGTAAGGGAAACTTTTCATATTCTTTGGTTTGCAGCGAATGGGGCAATCCTGAAGTTGGTTGATGTTTTGTCTCCCATGACATTGACAGACACTCCTGTGTCGATGAGAGCATCTGTGTCCAAGCAGCCAATGTTCACTGTCACATGTGGCTGTTTGCTGTGTCTGGGAGAGAGGACAAAAGTTGTTCAGGGTCATCTGCCTCTACTTTGGCTACATTCTCTTGCCTTTTTGCTGTGGTACACATAGGTTTTTTTTTTCATTCATGGGATGTAGGCGTCGCTGGCCAGGCCAGCATTTATTGCCCATCCATAATTGCCCTTGAGAAGGTGGTGGTGAGCTGCCTTCTTGAACCGCTGCAGTCCATGTGGGGTAGGTACACCCACAGTGCTGTTAGGAAGGGAGTTCCAGCATTTTGACCCAGCGACAGTGAAGGAACGGCGATATAGTTCCAAGTCAGGATGGTGTGTGACTTGGAGGGGAACTTGCAGGTGGTGGTGTTCCCATACATTTGCTGCCCTTGTCCTTCTAGTTGGTAGAGGTCGCGGGTTTGGAAGGTGCTGTCTAAGGAGCCTTGGTGCATTGCTGCAGTGCATCTTGTAGATGGTACACACTGCTGTCACTGTGCGTTGGTGGTGGAGAGAGTGAATGTTTGTAAATGGGGTGCCAATCAAGCGGGCTACTTTGTCCTGAATGGTGTCGAATTTCTTAAGTGTTGTTGGAGCTGCACACATCCAGGCAAGTGGAGAGTATTCCATCACACTCCTGACTTGTGCCTTGTAGATGGTGGACAGGTTTTGGGGAGTCAGGAGGTGAGTTACTCACCTTAGGATTCCTAGCCTCTGACCTGCTCTTGTAGTCACGGTATTTATATGGCTACTCCAGTTCAGTTTCTGGTCAATGGTAGCCCCTCGGATGTTGATAGCGGGGGATTCAGCGATGGTAATGCCGTGCAATGTCAAGGGGAGATGGTTAGATTGTCTCTTGTTGGAGATGGTCATTGCCTGGCACTTGTGTGGCGCGAATGTTACTTGCCACTTATCAGCCCAAGTATGGATATTGTCCAGGTCTTGCTGCATTTCTACACGGACTGCTTCAGTATCTGAGGAGTCACGAATGGTGCTGAACATTGTGCAATCATCAGCGAACATCCCCACTTCTGACCTTATGATTGAGGGAAGTTCATTGATGAAGCAGCTGAAGATGGTTGGGCCTAGGACACTACCCTGAGGAACTCCTGCAGTGATGTCCTGGAGCTCAGATGATTGACCTTCAACAACCACAACCATCTTCCTTTGCACTAGGTATGACTCCAGCCAGCGGAAGGTTTTCCCCCTGATTTCCATTGACAGTTTTGCTAGGGCTCCTTGATGCCATACTCGGTCAAATGCTGCCTTGATGTCAAGGGCAGTCACTCTCACCTCACCTCTTGAGTTCAGCTCTTTTGTCCATGTTTGAACCAAGGCTGTAATAAGGTCAGGAGCTGAGTGGCCCTGGCGGAAACCAAACTGAGCGTCGCTGAGCAGGTTGTTGTTAAGCAAGTGCCACTTGATGGCACTGTTTATGACACCTTCCATCACTTTACTGATGATTGAGAGTAGGCTAATGGGGCGGTAGTTGGCCAGGTTGGATTTGTCCTGCTTTTTGTGTACAGGACATACCTGGGCAATTTTCCACATTGCAGGGTAGATACCAGTGTTGTAGCTGTACTGGAACAGCTTGGCTAGGGGCGCGGCATGTTCTGGAGCACAGGTCTTCAGGACTATTGCCGGAATATTGTCAGGGCCCATAGCTTTTGCAGTATCCAGTGCCTTCAGTCGTTTCTTAATATCACGTGGAATGAATCGAATTGGCTGAAGTCTGGCATCTGTGATGCTGGGGACTTCAGGAAGAGGCCGAGATGGATCATCAACTCGGCACTTCTGGCTGAAGATTGTTGCAAATGCTTCAGCCTTATGGGTGACACCCTTCTGTTGGTGTTGGTCTTAGTGGTTGATTTGGCTGATGAACGACAAACACCAGCAAAGTGGTTGGGTTTTCCAAAGGCTTTACGCTGTTTACCATTAGCAGGACACTCAGTCCAACCTGGATAAGTGGAAACATTCTTTGTTTAAGTTGCAACTCTGTTTGTGAGATAGCTGTTGTTGCTTTGCAGGTGGTTTCCTGGCACATGAGCGATGAATGGTGTTCACAGGAGTTGAACTTGGAGTGTAGTAGTTACTGTTAGTCTCAACTTCAGTTGCTCTGGACTCTGAGAGCGATAGTGATTTTGATAACTTCCACAGCTCTGATAGCTTTCTGTCTTTTATGAGTGCTTTCCGGTGTAGTTGACTGGAGAGATCGTCTGCGATTATTTATGTTTTCTTTCCCATTCGACATGTTCAACATCACCAAAGTCACACTTGGTTGCTAGTTGCCTCAATCGCATACAATATTGGTCAATTGTCTCATTTGCTTCTTGCTTAAGTGCATCGGAAGACAGTGATTTCATAAATGGTGTTTTTCTTGGGTGTAGAGTAGGTCGTGAGTGCATTTTTTGCTGAGTTTAGTAATTTTGCTCAGGCGTAAGTGTCTCAAAGATATCTTACATTTCTTCACCTCCATAGTGTAGAAGGCTTATTTCCTTGTGTCATCAGTGAATGTGAAACCTGCCATTGTGCCATCCAAATATTGCAGCCACTTCTGCCAACGTGGGGCTATAAATGATGGCTCTGAATGTACATCAAAAGGTGGTAGATTGGGCATAGACAATGCCATGCTGATCAGCAACACAGTGAGTGATAAAGGATCCGGGATCACATTCCTTTCAGAGGAAACTTCTCTGCAATGATCCAAGATTATATATATTTTTTTGATAGGAGCATTATTTTGGAGAGATCAGTGTGTGAGTATAAACGGTACTAGTTTCCTGTGCGTCACACTAACACAGTCTCCAAGTTAAAATGCTGTCTGCGAAAGTAGAAAAAACCTTCCAAAATTTTCATACTTGAAAGCAATGTTTCCGGTTTTTTTCATCCTTTTGCCTTTTACTTCATTGCCATTGTAAGTCCTCAGGACTTGAGTGACCTTTAGCCAAGTTTGGTATAGGATATGAGACAAATGCAGAGACAAAGACTGCAGGCTAAACATAAAGGCTTCTTTCATTTATTCTGTCTTAGTTTCACTTTCTCTTTGCCAGCATGGAAAGATTCACTGGAATGGCTCCAGGGATGAGGAGCTTCAGTTATGAAGATAGATTGGAGAAGTTGGGACTGTTTTCCTTGAAGAGCAGGCTGCGAGGAGATTTGATAGAGGTATTCAAAATCATGAGGGGTCTGGACAGAGTGGATAGGGAAGAACAGTTCCCACTCGTGAAAGGATCGAGAACAAGAGGGCACAGATTTAAAGTGATTGGCAAAAGAAGCAAAAGCGACATGAGGAAAAACTTCTTCACGCAGCAAGTGGTTAGGATCTGGAATGCACTGCCTGAGAGTGTGGTGGAAGCAGGTTCAATCGAGGCATTTAAAAGGGAATTAGACTGTGATCTGAAAAGAAAGAAAGTGCAGGGCTACGGGAGAAGGCGGGGGAATGGCATTAGGTGAATTGCTCAATCAGAGAGCTGGGGCAGACATGATGGGCTGAATGGCCTCCTTCTGCGCTGTAACAATTCTGTGATTCTACATGTGTGTTCTACAGCAGCCTCTAGAGTACACAATGCACAATGCAATTGCAATTTCAAAACCCAAAAACATGACATCCATGACCTGGACCCTCCCTATCTCTGTAATCTCTTCCAAACCCACAACCCTCCGAGATATTTGTGCTGCACTAATTCCGGCCTCTTGAGCATCCCAATTTTAATCACCCCACCATTGGTGGCTGTGCCTCCAGCTGCCTAAGCCATAAGCTCTGGAATTCCCTCTCTAAACCGCTCCAGCTCTCTATCTTGCTTTCCTCCTTTAAGATGCTTCTTAAAACTTACCTCTTTGAACAAGCTTTTGGTCATCTGCCCTGATATATCCTATGTGGCTCAGTTTCATAGTTTGTTTTATAATGCCTCTGTGATGTGCCTTGGGGCGTTTTATTCTGTTAAAGGTGCCATACAAATATAAGTTGTTGTTATGGAACATGTTGTTTGCAGCCGTGTTTTTTGAATAATGGTAACCTTTCTTCTTTATTCAGCATCCTCTGTATATCACTGAAGACTGACAAAATAATACTGTAGTATGCTGGAATTGAGGTGTTATCTGCAGCACAGATCTGCCAAATAAACAATCATCGATGCTAATCATAAACAGTTGTGTTTGATGAACATCACTATGTAAATTGATACTGGGACACAATGCAGGGATGCTCACAGAATACATGTAGAATGACCTTCATTCACCCTACAGGTTTCTCAGGCAAGTGGCAAAAATGGAGAATGTATTCTACAGGTCTCCTAGTGTGGCAAACTTATTAACAACCTGGAGATCTTGAATTTCATCTTTTTAAAGCCATAGTTTGAGGGCAACATGGTACCCAGAATCTCTAATAGGCTGAGATGCCTATATCTGTACCACAAAATAGTGAGTCTCACCCTCTTAAAAAAGGTAATAACTGGTCTACCTGCTGAGTTAAAGTATAATCAAGAACACATTATGTAAGGAATCATCATCTACAGCACAAACAAAGTGACACATTGAAGTGTCTCCCTTTAAATTCTTTCCACATTTCTCCTGAAAACACTGACTCATGCTGAGGTAAAGTTTCCAGGTGTAGCATCAAAATGACTATTCTTCTTAGGTGCTGTCTAGAGGCATCACAACCGACTTCAATTCAGAACTCAACTAATCAACATATCCAACTTGTCAGTAGAATTCAGTGAACAGTAACCAATAGCAGAAATTTTGGCTGGCTCCTATTTCATAGTTCAGGAATAGAGAGACCAACTGTAGCACCTTTACCATAATCCCATTTGAGATCAGGTACCACAGCAGAGACTAGGAGCAGCATTTTTAGGTCCGGATGGGGACAGGAATGGAGGCAGGCGGATGCTAAAGACAGCACCGCCGGTCGGCATGCGAGTTTCATGTCGCCATTCATGCCGCTGGTGATATTCCTCAGGATGGGGAAGGCGGGCCCCGGATACCCACCCGATTTGGGAATTAATCCAGTTAACAAGCTCATTGTCAGCTCACTGGGGGCCAGTTTGGAATTCTGGTGGGAGCACACGGGTTGCACGTTGGATCAGGGCCAGAGCAGGTTCATGGAGGCAGCACCACGGCAGGCCGTGTCATATATTAGGCATACCCATAAAAGGGAGCACGGCTGAGAGGGACATTCATGCATTGGCACACAGGTGCCATTCGGGTGTGTAGAGGTTGGGGGGAGAGTGTTATGTACTTGCTCGGGCAGTGCAGGTGGTCGTGACCATCCTGGCATTGTGAGGATATAAGAGGAGGGAGTTAGGGTTCCTGACATTATTGGGAGTCAAGCTGAGTGCAAAGAAGGCAGCAGCTAGTAATGGGAGCTCCATTCTCAGATACTGAGTCCAGTGACAATGAGGATCAACATCCTCTGCAGCAAAAGCAGAACTCCGGGCATGGGGAGGGCAGGGGAGAGGAACAAGGGACAGGAAGGTAATGGAGGCCATACCCTCAGCTTAAGATCTACCACTGCAGACAGAGCTACTTGGACATGGAGAACCAGTGCCACAGGAGATGGCACCTGACCAGGCAGATGGCCAATGACATTTGTGCCCTTTTCACAGAACACCGAGGCCGGCGGGGAGGATAAAAGAGCGGCTCGGAGAGTGAGAGCATAGTGAGACAAATGGGGAGGATAAAAGAGCGGCTCAGAGACTGAGAGCATAGTGAGACAAACGGGGAGGATAAAAGAGCGGCTCAGAGAGCGAGAGAACAGCGAGGTCGGCGGGGAGGATAAAGGAGCGGCTCAGAGAGTGAGAGCACAGTGAAACCAGCGGGGAAGATAAAAGAGCAGCTCGGAGAGGGAGAGTACTGTGAGACCAACGGGGAGGATAAAAGAGCGGCTCAGAGAGGAAGAGCACAGTGAGATCGGCAGGGAGGATAAAAGAACAGCCTAGAGAGTAAGAGCACAGTGAGCCTTGCGGGGAGGATAAAAGAGCTTTGGGGAGTGTTTAGAGCGGTCCAACAGCATTTGGAAAAAAAAATCAAAGTGTGTTTCCAAAGGAAAGCCAGTAAGTAATTGGCTGATGAGTATTTCTCTCTCGAAACTAGGGCTTTCCAATTCTTTCCAATTACGAACTGGAAAATGAATAACCTCAATCAGGGTGGGTATAACAGTGAGTGGATTAATAAGAGTAGTAGCACAGAGCAGGCCTAGAGGCATTCATTAAAATTAAGAGTTTAAAGAAGATACCAACTATATTCTAAAAGAGGGAAGAGAGAGTTTTTTTAGATCATGGATGGGCAGGTGCAACCTGTTGCTTGCAATTCCTGCGCCATGTGGGAACTTCAGGAAACTTCACAAGTCTGGGGGACGACTTGTGTACAAAGTGTCTCCAGCTGCTTTAGCTCAAGCTCAGGATTTCTGAGTTTGAGGGGCAGCTGGAGTCACTGCGGAGTATCAGGAACAGGAGAATTTCCTGGATTGTACATTTCAGGAGGTGGTCACGCCACAGGCAATAAGAGTTCAGGATAGTAGGTGGGTGGACATCCGGAAGAGTAGGAAGAGGCAGGAGGTGCAGGAGTTTTCAGGGTATGTGCCACTCTCAAACAGGTACTCAGCTGGAGACTATGGGAGTGATGACACCCTGAAGGAGTGCAGTCTAGACCATGGCACCAATGGGCAAGGACTGTACAGGAGGGAGCAGCAAAGTCTAGAAATGCAGTTGTTATAGGTAATTCAATAGACAGGGGGACAGACAGGCATTTCTGTAAACGTCATCATGAGTCCCGCATGGTGTGTTGCCTCCCTGGTGCCGGGGTAAAGTACATCACGGGGATGATACAGGATATTTTAAAGGTGGAAGGGAGTAAGCCAGAAGTTGTGGTACACGTTGGTACCAATGACATAGCAAGGGCTGGTATTGAGGTCCTACAGTCATATTTTCAGGAGCTAGGGATGAAGTTAAAGAGTAGGACCTCGAAGGTAGTAATCTCTGGATTACTCCCTGTGCCACATGCTAGTGAGAGTAGAAATAGGAAGATAGGGAGGATCAATCTGTGGCTTGAAGCATGGTATAGGAGGGAAGGTTTCAGATTCTTGGGGAATTTTGACCAGTTCTGGGCCAGAAGGCACCCATTCAAAAGGGACAGGTTGTGCCTCAACAGGACTGGGACCAATGTCCTCGAGGGAAGGTATGCTCATGGGGTTGCGGAGGGTGTAAACTAAATTAGCAGGGGGATGGGCACCAGCATATAGAAGTAGAAAAGAGGAATAAGGTGCATAATGTGAGAGTGCTGGACAGTTCTAGAGAATGGAGTAGTTCCATATTAGATAGGAGTGGATTGAGAAGAAGTACAAGGAATGCAAAGACCGGATTACAATGCACGTAAGTAAGTGCAAAGTGTGGTGAATAAGGTTGGTGAGCTCCAAGCACAAATAGCAGTATGGGAATATGCAGTAGTGACAATAACAGAAACGTGGCTTAAAAATGGTGAGGACTGGGCGCTTAATATACAAGGATATAAAGTATTCAGAAAAGATAGAGAAGAAAAAATGGAGGTGGGATGGCAGTACTGATTAGGGAAGACATGTAGTGTTGGAATGAGGGGATGTCCCTGAAGGGGCAAGGACAGAATCCATTTAGTTAGAGTTGAGAAGCACACTTTCCCCAGCACGGTGCCAGATTGCAGTTTTGCACTGGAATGGATGCTTGCCTCCAGGCTCGGCACCAGCAAGAGTGAATCATCTCAGGGGATGGCGGCAATGGCATGGGCGGGGGCTACTTGGAGGAGGAGGGCAAGGTAGTTGGGAGGGAAGGGTGGGGTTGATCGGGTGCATGGAGGAGCAGGGCAGGGTGGAGTGGAGTGTCCAGCGTGATGAATCGTTGATGTTGATGGCGAAGTTTCATTTTGTCAGCTGCGGGGGTGGTGGATGGATTAGATCAGTACTGTGTAAAGATATTTTGCAAAGGCCTAAAGGGAGGGATGAGTGCTGTCAATGTCGGGGAGCTGTGTGGAAAATTGAGGGTACTGGCCAGCAGAGGGAACGGTCACAGTCAATGGGGGCAAATGGATTCTGTAGGGGGAAGATTAGACTAATGGGTGGGTAATCGATCGCTTCATACGGAGGGGACTGGGACTTGGCAACACTAGTCAGTTCGATGTGAGGAGGTTCAAGGATAAGAGTTGGCATGTCGACAGTAACGTGAGTAGGACCAGGGAGAGGGATGGCATGAGTACATTGATTACACTGTGCATGATAATGGGGGGAGGCTCAATGATAATGGAGGGAAGGGTAACGGTAACATTGGGTGGTTCAAAGGTGATGGGTTCAAGCTGGAAGGTTGCAGGAGGAGGTTGGAAGTTGGTGAGACTTGCCCTGAATTCCTAGCACACCATTTTCTCCAACGATAATGGGAACCATGTGGACACTCAAGGATTGCAAGGAGAGTGGAAGGAGGTAAATGACAGTGGGGGATGGATTTTAAGACCCCACAATGATCTCGGCGGTGAGCCCACCCGCAAGGACCACACACCAAAGAGGCGCCGTAATCTCCCGCGTGGCGGTTCATTTAAATAGCCGGGTGGGCCTCAATGTTTTGAGCTCGCTGCCGAGATCCTCCATCTTGAGGAACTCGCAGCTGCCAGCAGTTTTCAAGGAACCAGCTGAAGTGGACGGAGAGATCCTGGGTGGCAAGGGTTACCCACTTTGTACATGGTTGATGACATCAGTACATCATTCCTAAAGCGCTGCTGAAAAGCGGTACAGTGTTGTTCACACATCCACCAGAGCCATCATTGAGCACACCATTGGCAAGCTGAAAATGTGATTCCATTGCCTTGACTAGTCTGGAGGTGCTCTTCAATACACACCACAGAGCATGTCAGGAATAATTGGTGTCTGCTGTGCCTTGCACAACCTTGCAGTTAAACGTGGCAACATTCTGCAGGTAGAGGAATAAGTGGAACACCTGTCCTTCTCAAATAAGGAATATTATGAAGAGGGTGAGGAGGAGGACAACAATGATAATGATGCAGTCATCGATATGAGAACATTAGAACATTAGAACATTACAGCGCAGTACAGGCCCTTCGGCCCTCGATGTTGCGCCGACCTGTGAAACCATCTGACCTACACTATTCCATTTTCATCCATGTGTCTATCCAATGACCACTTAAATGCCCTTAAAGTTGGCGAGTCTACTACTGTTGCAGGCAGGGCCTTCCACGCCCCTACTACTCTCTGAGTAAAGAAACTACCTCTAACATCTGTCCTATATCTATCACCCCTCAACTTAAAGCTATGTCCCCTCGTGTTTGCCATCACCATCCGGGGAAAAAAACTCTCACTATCCACCCTATCTAACCCGCTGATTATCTTATATGTCTCTATTAAGTCACCTCTCCTCCTCCTTCTCTCCAACGAAAACAACCTCAAGTCCCTCAGCCTTTCCTCGTAAGACCTTCCCTCCATACCAGGCAACATCCTAGTAAATCTCCTCTGCACCCTTTCCAAAGCTTCCACATCCTTCCGATAATGTGGTGACCAGACCTGCACGCAATACTCCAGGTGCGGCCTCACCAGAGTTTTGTACAGCTGCAGCATGACCTCGTGGCTCCGAAACTCGATCCCCCTACTAATAAAAGCTAACACACCATATGCCTTCTTAACAGCCCTATTAACCTGGGTAGCAACTTTCAGGGATTTATGTACCTGGACACTACTAAGAATCTTCCCATTAGCCCAGTACTCTGCATTCCTGTTACTCCTTCCAAAGTGAATCACCTCACACTTTTCTGCATTAAACTCCATTTGCCATCTCTCAGCCCAGCTCTGCAGCCTATCTATGTCCCTCTGTACCCTACAACATCCTTCGGCACTATCCACAACTTCACTGACCTTAGTGTCATCCGCAAATTTACTAACCCACCCTTCTACACCCTCATCCAGGTCATTTATAAAAATGACAAACAGCAGTGGCCCCAAAACAGATCCTTGCGGTACACCACTAGTAACTAAACTCCAGGATGAACATTTGCCATCAACCACCACCCTCTGTCTTCTTTCAGCTAGCCAATTTCTGATCCAAAGCTCTAAATCACCTTCAACCCCATACTTCCATATTTTCTGCAATAGCCTACCGTGGGAAACCTTATCAAACGCCTTACTGAAATCCATATACACCACATCCACTGCTTTACCCTCATCCACCTGTTTGGTCACCTTCTCGAAAAACTCAATAAGGTTTGTGAGGCACGACCTACCCTTCACAAAACCGTGCTGACTATCGCTAATGAACTTATTCTTTTCAAGATGATTATAAATCCTATCTCTTATAACCTTTTCCAACATTTTACCCACAACCGAAGTAAGGCTCACAGGTCTATAATTACCAGGGCTGTCTCTACTCCCTTTCTTGAACAAGGGGACAACATTTGCTATCCTCCAGTCTTCCGGCACTATTCCTGTCGACAATGACGACATAAAGATCAAGGACAAAGGCTCTGCAATCTCCTCCCTGGCTTCCCAGAGAATCCTAGGATAAATCCCATCTGGCCCAGGGGACTTATCTATTTTCACACTTTCCAAAATTGCTAACACCTCCTCCTTGTGAACCTCAATCCCATCTAGCCTAGTAGTCTGAATCTCAGTATTCTCCTCGACAACATTTTCTTTCTCTACTGTAAATACTGACGAAAAATATTCATTTAACGCTTCCCTTATCTCCTCTGATTCCACACACAACCTCCCACTACTATCCTTGATTGGCCCTAATCTAACTCTAGTCATTCTTTTATTCCTGATATACCTATAGAAAGCCTTAGGGTTTTCCTTGATCCTATCCGCCAATGACTTCTTGTGTCCTCTCCTTGCTCTTCTTAGCTCTCCCTTTAGATCCTTCCTGGCTAGCTTGTAACTCTCAAGCGCCCTAACTGAGCCTTCACGTCTCATCCTAACATAAGCCTTCTTCTTCCTCTTGACAAGCGCTTCAACTTCTTTAGTAAACCACGGCTCCCTCGCTCGACAACTTCCTCCCTGCCTGACAGGTACATACTTATCAAGGACACGCAGTAGCTGCTCCTTGAATAAGCTCCACATTTCGATTGTGCCCATCCCCTGCAGTTTCCTTCTCCATCCTACGCATCCTAAATCTTGCCTAATCGCATCATAATTTCCTTTCCCCCAGCTATAATTCTTGCCCTGCGGTATATACCTGTCCCTGCCCATCGCTAAGGTAAACCTAACCGAATTGTGATCACTATCACCAAAGTGCTCACCTACATCTAAATCTAACACCTGGCCGGATTCATTACCCAGTACCAAATCCAATGTGGCATCGTCCCTGGTTGGCCTGTCTACATACTGTGTCAGAAAACCCTCCTGCACACACTGGACAAAAACTGACCCATCTAAAGTACTCGAACTATAGTATTTCCAGTCAATATTTGGAAAGTTAAAGTCCCCCATAACAACTACCCTGTTACTCTCGCTCCTGTCGAGAATCATCTTCGCTATCCTTTCCTCTACATCTCTGGAACTATTTGGAGGTCTATAGAAAACTCCCAACAGGGTGACCTCTCCTCTCCTGTTTCTAACCTCGGCCCATACTACCTCAGTAGACGAGTCCTCAAACGTCCTTTCTGCCGCTGTAATACTCTCCTTGATTAACAATGCCACACCCCCCCCTCTTTTACCATGGAGAGACATGCAAGGGACATCAGGGAGAACCTAATTTATGCACATTTCAGCCAACAATAAGCCACATCATCAAGGAACGTTGGGAGAAGAAACATAACAATTCCCCACAGAAATTCACACATGCCTGTGGTAATTTTATTCGCTGCAATCTTAACCAAGTGTGGCTGCACTTTCATGTGATTGGCATTTGACATCATCCATGGGCTACGATGAATGTGACTACACACCACTGCAAGCAGTGTTAAGTTCTGACTGTAGAAAACAAAAGTAAGGCATGACAGTATTGGAAAAAGTTATTAATCATCAATAGGAAAACAGCCATCATTGCAGATTGAAGTCTCAAATTCCAATGAGGTATGAACACTGGACATTTCCTGAGATGCTTTGCAAACATCATTGCGTTCCTGCCATAGGCCACCACAAAACTATTTTGTATCAATCTGTAACCAAGCAAAACATTACTGAGAATGGATCAAATTTTGCATGAAATAAAAATGTATAAATCTTTTCAATTGTGACAATTTGTACAGCACCTGTGCCACCTTCGTCATCAAAATTGTTTCAATTTCCTTTTCCTGCCATTACATCTATTGCTACTCTGACATTAGCAGCTGAGGTGGAGGCAGTCTGCTCAGTGCACTGCCCCATTGCTGTGGATGACTGTGGCGGCGTCCTCTGGAGGACGATGCCTTGATGGCTCCATTCTACTGGGGGTCTGCAGCAATAGTGTTTGAGTATCCCCCGTGTGTTCTCCTGCTGGAGGTAAGGGGGTCAATGTCAGGGGGGAGGACGAGACGCCGCTTACCTTGGGGGTGCCCTGAGCAGATGGCCCCAGGACAGCTGGCACGAGCTTCTCCATCTGGGTGCATGATGGCATCTGCCTGACTTCCTGAGGGAAAGGAGCACCTGGAGGGAAGTCCAGGTTCCTCGTCCCACTCTCGCTTAGACTCTGCTGCATGGAGTCCATGGCAACAGTGATGGAGTACAGGTCAGATTGCATATGGCTCATGTGTTCAGCCAGACTCACCATGGAGCTCGCCAAGTTCTCTACTGAGGAAGTCATATGCTCAAATGCCTGGGACATGGCAGACGTCATGGCTTGCATGGACTCCTTCATGGCACGCGCTAAGCCACGCATGACCTGAGGCATCTCAGACATATTTTCCACATGGCTTTGCTGCACATCCAGCAGGATTCTCATAGCAACAAACAGAGGATCATCATGAGCATGGGGCTGAACAGGGGCCTGGTCCCCAGCAGTCCTCCAATTGTCAGAGGACCCAGCTGGCACATGCTCCCTCAAATGCTGGGATGTGTCTGTGTTGTGACCACCAGATTGTGACCCAGATTCTAATCTTAAACCCCCTGCAGACCGTGTGAATGTATCTGCACTGGTGGAGATAGAAGAGGAAGCAGGTGACGGTGCACCAATGGGGCATTGGCTTCTTCTTCCTCTCCAGGGGAGGATTCTTGGACCACGTGACGATCTGCTACTCGAGCGCGGACACCTGCAGTGGAGACTGAACCAGAGGCATTTTAAGCACATGCTTCACATGAGTTCACACAATTTCCTTCAGCTTCCACATATAGCTGCAAGAGCAGAGATGACATTTCATCCTTAAGCCTTATGGCTCCTGCCTCGCCATCTCCGCTCACCCTACCTCCTTCCTTTCTCAGACGCCTCCTCCTCAACCCTGGTCAGCAGCCTGATGTCAAGGACCCCTCCTCCTGTCTTAGCACGTTCACGCTGGTTGTGGCTTTGTTTATCCTGCAACAGATAGTGCAGATTTAATGACATGGCAAATATTGCATCACAACCATTGCATACATGCATCATTCATTCTCCATTGGCTTTCGCACAGCACATCCAATCACATAAACAATGCCAATGTACATCTTTGCGCAACATTATATAGTGAACGGCACCAAGGCTGCTCACACATTCCACTGCATTCCTTGCGTACCCTCTGCCTTAAAGACATAGAAACATGGAAGAAACCAATGCAGCAACTTTGCCAGGACCACTTACCCTCGCCAATCCGAGCAAGTCATTGTTGCGTTTGCGGCACTGCACCCATGTTCTATCAGGGACCCCACGTTTCAAGACCTCCTCTGCTACCTTCATCCTGGCCACCTTGGTGAGGCGGTAGGGTTTTCATACTCCAGAGAACCTCCCACCTTTCCCTGATGGCTTGGAGGAGAACCTGCAGGGAGGCATCTCTGAACCGTGGGCTGGGACACTACCTGCTGGCTGCCATGTCATTCACTATGGTTGTAGGAAAAATAAATGATACGAAGTTGTTGGTGTCTTTCACAAAATAAGGGAGACAAAAACATTTAGATTTAAGTAAAAGCTTCAATTTAAATTAGTCTGAAGATAGTTACATGCAAGGAAGGCTGCTGATCCTTGAGGCAGTAAGCACAGAACATAGGAATATAGGAACATAGGAGCAGGAGTAGGCCATTCAGCCCATCGAGCCTGCCCCACCATTCAATGCAATCATGGCTGATCATCCACTTCAAAGTGTTTTTCCCACACTATCCCCATATCCCCTTATGTCATTTGTATTTAGAAATCTGTCAATCTCTGCTTTAAACATACTCAATGACTAAGCTTCCACAGCCCTCTGGGGTAGAGAATTCCAAAGATTCACAACCCTCTAAGTAAAGAAATTTCTCCTCATCTCTGTCCTAATTGGCTTCCCCATTATTTTGAAATTGTGTCCCCTGGTTGGAGATTCTCCAACCAGGGGAAACATCTTAGCTGCATCTATCCTGTCTATCCCTTTAAGTATTTTGTAGGTTTCAATGAGATCACCTCTCATTCTTCGAAACTCTAGTGAATACAGGCTCAGTTTCCCCAATCTCTCTTCATAGGACGGTCCCACCATCCCGGGAACAAGTCTGGTCACAGTGCAGGCTAAACAAGGTTCTATACAATTGAAGCAAGACTTCACTACTCCTGTACTCAAATCCTCTTGCGATAAAGGCTAACATACTATTAGCTTTCCTAATTGCTTGCTGCACCTGCAAGTTAGCTTTCAGTGACTTATTGACAAGGACACCCAGGTCCCTTTGTACATCTACACTTTCTAATCTCTTACCATTTAAGAAATACTCTGCACAACTGTTCTTCCTACCAAAGCGGATAACCTCACATTTTATATCTGTGGTGATCATTGTGCTCGGGCAGTGATGACGGGTTCCACCAATGAAAGACCTCCCTTGCCGCATGATCCCACGTGTTCCCCGTGCCCGTCATCGCCTGGCTAATTTAAATACAAAATCGTGGGAAACAGGAGTTGCAGCGGAAGCGGAGGTCACGACAACTTACAGTCCCACCATCGGAAATGCCATGGTATTCATAAGATTCCACCCATCGAGTCATAGAGTCATTTGCGGCACAGAAGTGGCCATTCGGTCCATCGAGTCCATGCCAACTCTCCACGGAGCTCTTCAGTCAGTCCCACTCCCTCGCTCGATCCCCATCGCACTGCAAGTCTATTTCCTTCAAGTGGCCATCCAATTTCCTTTTGAAATCATTGATTGTCTTCACTTCACCACTCTTGTAAGCAGTGAGTTCCAGGTCATTACCACCTGCTGTGCAAAAAAGTTCTTCCTCACATTCCCCTGCATCACTTGCCCAAAATCTGTGTCCCCAAGTCCTTGTACGACCAGTTAATGGGAACAGATTTTTCTTGTTTAACTTATCCAAGCCTGTCATAATCTTGTACACTTCTATTAAATCTCCCCTCAATCTCCTTTGTTCTAAGGAGAACAATCCAGTGTTACCATCCTAACCTTGGAACTAAAATCCACCACCCTTGGAACCATTCTGGTAAATTTCCTCTACACCCTCTCAAGGACCCTCACATCCTTCCTAAACTGCGATGACCAGAACTGGACACAATACTCCAGTTGAGGTCTCACCAGAGTTTTATAAAGGTTCAGCATAACTTCTCTGTTTTTGTACCCAATTTGTAATCAATGCCACTGTTTATAAAGCCCAAGATCCGATATGCTTTAAATGTCACTCTCTCAATATGTCGTGCCACTTTCAAAGATTGTTGCACATGCACCCCCAGGTCTCCCTGTTCCTCACACTCATTAAGTATATATTGCCTCTCCCTATTCCTTCTGCCAAAATGCATCACCTCACACTTGTCAGTATGAAATTCCATCTGCCACTTGTCTGCCCATTCTGCTAGCCTGTCTATGTCCTGTTGCAGGCGGTTCATATCATCCTCACTGTTTGCCACACCTGCAAGTTTGTTGTCATTGGCAAATTTTGAGATTCTACTCTGCATTCCAAGATCCAAGTTATTACATAAAGCAATGGTCCCTTGGGGAACACCACTGCCTACCATCCTCTGAAAAACAACCATTTACTACAACTCATTGCTTTCTGTCCTTAAGCCAATTTTTTATCCAATTGAACACTGACCCCCCTATTTCATGAGCCTCAATTTTGTTAATCAGCCTTTTATGTGGTACTGTCATGCTAGTACCCACCTGCCAAGAATGAGGCATATTAATTTCATCACATGGACATTAAATTTAAAATTGCTGCTGGGAAGAAGAGAAGGCCTGTTACAAGAGCTGCCAGACACTTGTCTGGAGAGGACATTTGCGTATTAACAGACAGCGCTTGGGAGGACGGGGTGCCGTTCCCTGACACATTCAACCCACAATGGACCTTAATCACCAGGTATTGTGTGTAAAAGGAGCATTCCAGAGACTGCTAAAGTGATACAATCCAGAACTGGTTAGACCAGCTGGTCACATGACTAACTGGCTGCTCCAGGGTCTTTTGAACTAGGCACAGAGAGTTTGAGGAGAAAGACTGTTTGCTCCTGGACTGAGAAGATCTCTCCTGTCTGCTCCCATCTGTTTCTCACCAGTCCCTGAATCCACATGAACCCCAAGAGAGAAAAGTCTCCTACAGCGAACAAGGTTTAAGAAGAATACTGGGCCCCAACGAAAAGCAAGATCTGCCTACAGTCAAGGATTCTACAGTGAGCTCGAAGAACTGTATCAAAAACTCTTCAGATATTGCCTCAAACTTTTCCACTTTATTTTTTTCTTATGTTCTTTTCTGTCTCTATTTGCATGTGTGTATCGCATATGCATGCTAGCGTGGGTGCATCATGTATCCGTAGGCACTAACCGAATTAGAGTTTAAGTTTAAGTTTAATAAATTTCAACTTTTCTTCTTTAAACCTAAGAAAGCCTGTTTGTGCTGGTTTCTTTGCCTTTATAATTGGAAAGCGGTGAACAAGGATTCACCAAGGGGGAGCTACAAACACGATGTATTTAAAATTAAACCCTGTTATGGTAAGACCAGATGAAGGCTAAGAGGGATCCCTAGATACTTTTCTCACCTGGTCGTAACAGGTACCTTATCAAACGCTTTCGTAAAATCTATATAGACAACATACAACATCCAGTGAATTCCCTTCATCAACCTTCTCGGTTATTTCATCAAAAATTTCAATTAGATTAGTCAAGCAAGCATCATCTGCCTTTTACAAATCCATGCTGGCTCTCCTTAATTAACACAAACCACTCGAAGTGTGTATTAATATTTTTTCCTGATTATTTTTTCTAAAACCTTACCCAGCACTGATGTTAAACTAAATGGTCTGTAGTTACACGGACTGTCTTTACACCATTTCTTCAATAAGGGTGTAACATTTGCCACTCTCCAATCCTCTGGCACCTCCCCCGTATCCAGGAAAGCCCTTCCACTATCTCCACCCCCACTTCTTTTAGCAACCTGGGATGCAAACCATCCGGACCAGATGACTTAACTACCCTAAGCATAGCCAACCTTTTTAGTACCTCCCCACGCTCAATGTTTACCCTATCCATTGCCTCTACTCTCTACGCTTCTACTGATATTTTGCAGTGGAATGCCTGAGCAGCCTTGGAGCCATTCACTGTACAATGTTGCACCAAGATGTACATTGGCATTATTTATGTGATTGGATGTGCTGTGCGAAAACCAATGGAGAATGAATGATGCATGTATGCAATGGTTGTAATGCATCATTTGCCATGTCATTAAATCTGCACTATCTGTTGCAGGATAAACGAAGCCACAACCAGTGTGAACGTGCTAAGACAGGAAGAGGGATCGTTGACATCAGGCTGCTGACCATGGCTGAGGAGGAAGCATCTGAGAGAGGAAGGAAGCAGGGAGAGCGGAGATGGCGAGGCAGGAGCCATCAGGCTTAAGGATGAAATGTCATCTCTGCTCTTGCAGCTATATGTGGAAACTGAAGGAAATTGTGTGAACTCGTGTGAAGCATGTGCTTAAAATGCCTCTGGTTCAGTCTCCACTGCAGGTGCCCGCACTCAAATAGCAGATCATCTCGTGGTCCAAGAATCCTTGCCTGTGGAGGAAGAAGAAGCCAATGCCCCATTGGTGCACTGTCACCTGCTTCTTCTTCCATCTCCACCAGTGCAGATACATTCACACGGTCTGCAGTGGGTTTAAGATTAGAATCTTGGTCACAAGCTGGTGGTCACGACAAAGACACATCCCAGCAGTTGAGGGAACATTTGCCAGCCGGGTCCCCAGAGAAACGGAGGACTGCTGGGGACCAGGACCCTGCTCAGCCCCATGCTCATGATGATCCTCTGTTTGTTGCGATAAGAAGCCTGCTGGATGTGCAGCAAAGCCATGTGGAAAATATGTCTGAGATGCCTGAGGTCATGCGTGGCTTAGCACGTGCCATGGAGGAGCCCATACAAGCCATGACATCAGCCATGTCCCATGCATTTGAGTATAGAAGCATAGAAGCATAGAAAATAGGAGCAGGTGTAGGCCATTCGGCCCTTCTGGCCTGCCCTGCCATTCAAAAAAGATCATGGCTGATCGTCTAATTCAGTACCGCTGTTCCCGTTTTCTCCCCATATCCCTTGATCCCTTTGGCATTAAGAAATATATCTATCTCCTTCTTGAATACATTTAATGACTTGCCTCCACTGCCTTCTATGGTAGAGAATTCCATAGGTTCACCATACTCTGAGTGAAGAAATTTCTCCTCATCTTGGTTCTAAATGGCATACCCCCTATTCTGAGACTGACCCCTGGTTCCCAGCCATTGGGAACATCCTCCCTGCATCTAGCCTGTCTAGCCCTGTTAGAATTTTATAGGTTTCTATGAGTTCCCCTCTCATTCTTCTAAACTCTAGTGAATATAGTGAATATATAACTCTAGTCGACCCAATCTCTCCTCATACGTCAATCCTGCCATCCCAGGAATCAGCCTAGTAAATCTTCTTTGCATTCCCTCCAAGGCAAGAACATCCTTCCTCAGATAAGGAGACCAAAACTGTACACAATAGTCCAGATGTGGTCTCACCGAGGCCCTCTATAACTGCAGTAAGACATCCTTGCTCCTGTACTCAAAATCAAATGATCTAGCTAACTCTGCGGTGTGGTTTTCCCCTCTCCCAATGCCTTCTTAATTGCTTGCTGCAGTTGAATGCTTGCTTTCAGCGACTGGTGTACAAGGACACCCAGGTCTTGTTGCACCTCACCCTTTCCTAATCTATCACCATTCAGATAATAATCTGCCTTTCTGTTTTTACAACCAAAGTGGATAACCTCACATTTATCCACATTATACTGCATCTGCCATACATTTGCCCACTCACCCAACTTGTTCAAATCACATTGGAGCCTCTTTGCATCCTCCTCACAGCTCACATTCCCTCCCAGCTTTGTGTCATCTGCAAACTTGGAAATATTACATTTAGTTCCATCACCCAAGTAATTAATATATATTGTGAATTAGCTGGGGCCCAAACACTGATCCCTGCGGTACCCCACTAGTCACTGCCTGCCACCCGGAAAAAGACCCCTTTATTCCTACTCTCTGTTTCCTGTCTGTCAACCAATTCTCAATACATGCCAGTATATTACCTCTAATCCCATGTGCTTTAATTTTGCACACTAACCTCTTATGTTGGACCTTATCAAAAGCTTTCTGAAAATCCAAATGTACCACATCCACTGGTTCTCCCTTATCTATTCAAATAGTTACATCCTCAAAAAACTCCAGTAGGTTTGTTAAGCATGACTTCCCTTTCGTAAACCCATGCTGACTTTGCCCAATCCCATTTATGCTTTCTAGGTGTTCTGCTATCA
The DNA here is from genome assembly GCF_036365525.1 of Heterodontus francisci. Taxonomy (NCBI): domain Eukaryota; kingdom Metazoa; phylum Chordata; class Chondrichthyes; order Heterodontiformes; family Heterodontidae; genus Heterodontus; species Heterodontus francisci. The sequence goes on from NC_090378.1 coordinate 70,359,073, forward strand.
CATCCTTTATAATATACTCTAGCATTTTCCCCACTACTGATGTAAGGCTAACTGGTCTGTAGTTGTCTGTTTTTACTCTCCCTCCTTTTTTAAATAGTGGGGTTACATTTGCCACCTTGCAATCTGTAGGAACTGCTCCAGAGTCTATAGAATTTTGGAAGATGACCACCAATGCATCCACTATTTCCAGGGCCACTTCCTTTAGTACTCTGGGATGTAGATTATCAGGCCCTGGGATTTGTCAGCCTTTAACCCCATCAATTTCCCTTGCACTATTTTTTTGCTAATACTGATTTCCTTCAGTTCCTCCCTCTCATTAGACCTTTGGTTCCCTAACATTTCTGGAAGGTTATTTGTGTCCTCCTTTGTGAAGACAGAACCAAAGTATGTGTTTAATTGTTCTGCCATTTCTTTGTCCCCCATTATAATTTCCCCCATTTCTGACTGTAAGGGACCTACATTTGTCTTCACTAATCTTTTTCTCTTTGCATATTTATAGAAGCTTTTACAGTCAGTTTTTATGTTCCCCACAAGTTTACTCTCATACTCTATTTTCCCCCGCTTAATCAACCTCTTTGCCCACCTTTGCTGAATTCTAAACTGCTCCCAATCCTCAGACTTGCTGCGTTTTCTGGCAATTTTATATGCCTCCTCTTTGGATCTAATACTATCCCTAATTTCATTTGTAAGCTAGGGTTGAGCCACCTTTCTGGTTTTATTTTTGCGCCAGACAGGAATGAATAATTGTTGTAATTCCTGCACACGTTCTTTAAATATTATCCATTGCCTATCCACCGTTAATCCTTTTAGTAAAGTCCCCCAATCTACCATAGCCAACTCGTGCCTCACACCTCCGCAGTTTCCTTTATTTAGATTCGGGACCCTAGTTTCGGATTCAACTACTTCACTCTCCATCTTAATGAAGAATTCTATCATGTTATGGTCGCTCCTCCCCAAGGGACCCTGCACAAGATTGTTAATTATTCCTCTCTCATTGCACAATACCCAGTCTAGGATAGCCTAGTTGGTTCCTCAACGTGTTGGACTAAAAAACTGTCACATACACAGTCCAGGAAATCCTCCTCCACAGTAGTATTGCTAATTTGGTTTGACCAATCTATATATAGATTAAAGTCACCCATGATTACAGTTGTACCCTTATTGCATGCATCTCTAATTTCCTGATTAATGCCATCTCTTACATCTGGGCTACTGTTTGGGAGTCTATCAACAACCCCCACCAACGTTTTCTGCCCCTTGGTGTTTCTTAGCTCCATCCATACAGATTCCACATCATGATTTTCCAAGCCAATATCCTTCCTCACTATTGCATTGATTTCTTCCTTTACTAACAATGCTACCCCTCCTCCTTTCCCTTTTTGCCTGTCCTTCCTAAATATTGAATACCCCTGGATGTTCAGTTCCCATCCTTGGTCACCTTGCAGCCATGTCTCCGTAATCGCGACTATATCATAACCATTTATATCTATTTGTGCTGTTAATTCATCTACCTTATTGCGAATGCTCCGTGCATTAAGACACAATGCCTTTAGACTTGTCTTTTTAACATTGTTAGTCATCTTATCTTTATTTTGCACGACGGCTCCATTTGCTTCTTGCCCTTGTTTTTTCCGCCTTCCACTTTTGCTTCTTACCTTTCTGTTTTTCATTTCTATCCTTGTTTCCTTCTTCTCTGTCCCCCTGCTCAGATTCCCAACCCCTTGCCATTCTAGTTTTCACCCTGCCCGGCAGCACTAGCAAACACCCCCTCCCCAGAGGAAATTGGTCCCGGTCCGGTCCAGATGCAACCCATCCAGCTTGTACCTGTCCCACCTTCCCCAAAACGGGTCCCAATGTCCCAGGAGTATATGGCTTCCACAGTAGAGAGTTTGGCGAGCTGCGTGGCGAGTCTGGTTGACCACTCGAGCCATATGCGATCTGACCTGCACTCCATCACTGTTGCCGTGGGCTCCATACAGCAGAGTCTAAGCAAGAGGGGGATGAGGAACCTGGACCTCCCTCCAGGTGCTCCTTTCCCTCAGGGAGACAGGCAAATGCCATCATGCACCCAGATGGAGAAGCGCGTGCCAGCTGTCCTGAGGTCATCTGCTCAGGACACCCCCAGGGTAAGCGGTGTCTTGTCCTTCCCCCTGACATTGACCCCCTTACCTCCAGCAGGTGAGCACACGGGGGATACTCAAGCACCATTGCTGCAGACCCCCAGTAAGATGGAGCCATCAAGGCCCTGTTTCGCCAGAGGACACTCACCACGGGTCATCCACAGCAATGGGACAGTGCACTGAGCAGACTGCCTCCATCTCAGCTGCTAATGTCAGGGTAGCAACGAGATGTAGTGGCAGAAAAAGGAATTTGAAACAATTTGATGACGAAGGTGGCACAGGTGCTGTACAAATTGTCACAATTGAAAAGATTTATACATTTTTATTTCATGCAAAATTTGATCCACTCTCAGTAATGTTTCTCGCCCTTGTTTTTTCCGCCTTCCACTTTTGCTTCTTACCTTTCTGTTTTTCATTTCTATCCTTGTTTCCTTCTCCTCTGTCTCCCTGCTCAGATTCCCATCCCCTTGCCATTCTAGTTTTCACCCTGCCCAGCAGCACTAGCAAACACCCCCTCCCCAGAGGAAATTGGTCCCGGTCCTGTCCAGATGCAACCCATCCAGCTTGCACCTGTCCCACCTTCCCCAAAACGGGTTGCAATGTCCCAGGAGTATATAGCTTCCTCAGTAGAGAGTTTGGCGAGTTGCGCGGTGAGTCTGGTTGACCACTCGAGCCATATGCGATCTGACCTTGGTTACAGATGGATACAAAAAGGTTTTGTGGTGGCCTATGGCAGGAACACAATTATGTTTGCAAAGCATCTCAGGAAATGTCCAGTGTTCATATCTCATTGGAATTTGAACCTTCAATCTTCAATGATGGCTGTTTTCCTATTGATGATTAATAACTTTTTCCAATACAGTCATGCCTTACTTTTGTTTTCTACAGTCAGAACTTAACACTGCTTGCAGTGGTGTGCAGTCACATTCATCGTAGCCCATGGGTGATTTCAAATGCCAATCACATGAATGGGCAGCCACACTTGGTTAAGATTGCAGCGATGAAAATGACCACAGGCGTATGTGAATTTCTGTGGGGAATTGTTATGTTTCTCCTCCCAACGTTCCTTGATGATGTGGCTTATTGTTGGCTGAAATGTGCATTAATTAGGTTCTCCCTGATGTCCCTTGCATGTCTCTCCATGGCCCTCATATCGATGACGGCATCATTATCATTGTTGTCCTCCTCCTCACCCTCTTCATAATCTTCCTCATCTGAGGAGGACAGGTTCCTCCGCCTACAGAATGTTGCCGCGTTTAACTGCAAGGTTGTGCAAGGCACAGCAGACAACGATTATTCCTGACATGCTCTGTGACACATACTGAAGAGCCCTTCCAGACGAGTCAAGGCAATGAAATCTCATTTTCAGCATGCCAATGGTGTGCTCAACGATGGCTCTGGTGGATGTGTGAACAACACTGTACCGCTCTTCAGCAGCACTTTGGGGATGACGTACTGATGTCATCAACCATGTACAAAGGGGGTAACCTCCTCCCATTACCATGCACAGTGTAACCATCAATGTATTCATGCCACCCCTTTCCCCTATTTCTATTCCCAGTACTATTGACATGCTGACTCCTATCCTTGAACCTCCTCACATCAAAATGATAATTGTTGCCAAGTCCCACTCCCCTCCATATGAAGCTATTTAATATCCACCCATTAGTCTTGAACATCTCCCCAAAGAATCTATTTGCTTCCATTTACTGTGGCCATTCCCTCTGCTGGCCAGTACCCTCAATTTTCCCCACAGCTCCCCGACATTGACATAACTCATCCTTCTCTTTAGGCCCTTGCAAAATATCCTTACACATTACTGATCTAATCTACATCCCCGCAGCCGATAAAATAAAACCTCGCCATCAACATCAACGATTCAACACACTGGATGCTCCACTCCACCCTGCCCTGCTCCTCCATGCACCCGATCAACCCCACCCTTTCCTTCCCAACTACCCTGCCCTGCTCCTCCAAGTAGCCCCCACCCATGCTATTGCCGCCATCCCCTGAGATGATTCACTCTTACTGATGCCGAGCCTGGAGGCAAGCATCCATTCCAGTGCTGGTGTTAGTTTAGTGGAAGTGTGAAAGAGAGAAGAGCGCAGTCCTGAGACTCAACTGCACATATCCGACTGCTGCACACCATGTTGAAACATTCGTGAACTGGGTGGCACTGGAATAGCACACGCCGTTCACTTAATCTGGCAGGTAGGACTAAATTGCAACCATGCATAGGGTAATGAGGATTCATGTTATTTAAATGAATGCAAAACTGCAATCTGCCACCATGCTGGGGAAAGTGTGCTTCTCAACACTAAGCAAATGGATTCTGTCCTTGCTCCTTCAGAGACATCCCCTCATTCCAACACTACAATGTCTTCCCTAATCAGTACTGCCACCCCACCTCCATTTTTTCTTCTCTATCTTTTCTGAACGCTTTATATCCTTGTATATTAAGCACCCAGTCCTCACCATTTTTTAGCCACGTTTCTGTTATTGCCACTACTACATATTCCTGCTATTTGTGCTTGGAGCTCACCAATCTTATTCACCACACTTTGCCTTTACATACATGCATTGTAATCCGGTCTTTGCATTCCTTGTATAATCCTTCTCAATCCACTCCTATCTATTATGGAACTATTCCATTCTCTAGTACAGTCCAAAACGCTCACATTATGCACCTTATTCCTCTTTTCTACTTCTATATGCTGGTGCCCACCCCCTGCCAATTTAGTTTACACCCTCTGCAACCCCACAAGTGTACCTTCCCTCGAGGACATTGGTCCCAGTCCTGTTGAAGTGCAACCTGTCCCTTTTGAATGGGTGCCTTCTGGCCCAGAACTGGTCAAAATACCCCAAGAATCTGAAGCCTTCCCTCCTGCACCATGCTTCAAGCCACGCATTAATCCTCCCTATCTTCCTATTTCTACTCTCGCTAGCACGTGGCACTGGGAGTAATCCAGAGAAATACTACCTTCGAGGTCCTACTTTTTAATTTCCTCCCTAGCTCCTGAAAGTCTGACTGTAGGACCTCAATACCTACCCTTTCTCTGTTATTGGTACCAACATGCACCACAACATCTAGCTCACTCCCTCTCCCCTGCAGAATATTCTGCACCCTCTCAGTGATCTCCTTTACCCTGGCACCAGGGAGGCAACACACCATGTGGGACTCACGATAATGGTTACAGAAATGCCTATCTGTCCCCCTGACTATGGAATCACCTATAACAGCTGCATTTCTGTACTTTGCTGCTCCCTCCTGTCCCATGCCCTTTGGTGCCATGGTCTGGACTGCACTCCTTCAAGGTGTCATCACTCCCAGTCTCCAAAGCTGAGTACCAGTTTTGGGAGTGGCACACACCCCGAAGACTCCTGTATCTCCTGCCTCTTCGTAATCTTCTGGATGGCTACCCACCTATTATTCTGAACTCTTACTGCCTTTCGGGTGACTATCTCCTGGAATGTACGATCCAGGAAACTCTCCTGCTCCCTGTTGCTCCGCAATGATTCCAGCTGCCCTTCAAGCTCGGAAATCCTGAGATCCAGCTGAAGCAGCTGGAGACACTTCCTACATAAATGGTCACCCAAGATAGGTGAGGTGTCCTGATGTTCCCACATGGTGCAGGAATTGCAAGCAACAGGCCGCAACTGCCCATCCATGATTTAAAATGAAAACTCTCTATTCCCTTTTAAACTATTTAATACCCTGTTTAAACTATTAATTTTAATATTTCTAGTCCTGCTCTGTGTTTATGCTCTTACTACAACACTTACTGTTACACTACCCAATAGAATATTTTTTAATTTCTCAGCTCCTCATTTGAACCAATACCCTTCCTGCTGGTTTTGCTCTCTCTCTATGATAAATTATAAAATCTGTCTCAGTTTTTAGTTTTGATACTAATGAATCAATCAAGTCTTATTTTATATTTGATTAACTTAGATTACATTAAAAGTTTATTAGTATAGTCACAATGGCCTTACTTTCTGTTTCCCCGAACTCTCTGTTGATTGTCACATCATCTGATGTCCCTTTTCAATTTTTGATTTGGCTCCCCAGCTTAGCTTCTCTCCCGCAGCTTCTCTCCAGCCTCCAAGCTTTTGGCGTGTTTTTTAAATCCTTTCCTCTCCTGTTGTTTCTCTCTGATAATACATGCTTAGAGGCACAGGACGAGGCTAAAATACTTATTGAGTATTTTGTATCAGTCTTTACTAAGGAAGAAGAATCTGACAAAATATCAGTGGAAGCGGAGAGAGTAGAGCCAATGGTTAGGGTAAAAATTGAGAGGGAGGAGGTACTGGAAAGGCTGGCTATGCTTAGGGCAGATAAGTCACCTGGTCCAGATGGCTTGCATCCCAGGTTGCTAAAGGAAGTGGGGGTGGAGATAGCAGAAGGACTTGCTGTAATCTTTCAATCTTCCCTAGATATGGGGGAGGTGCCAGAGGATTGGAGAGTGGTAAATGTGACACCCTTACTCAAGAACAGGTGTAAGGACAGTCCTAGCAACTACAGGCCAGTTAGTTTAACATCAGTGGTGGGCAAGGTTTTAGGAACGATAATCAGGGGGAAAAAAATCAACAGGCACTTGGAGTGGTTTGAGTTAATTAAGGATAGCCAGCATGGATTTATAAAAGGCAGATCATGCTTGAATAATCTAATTGAAATTTTTGATGAAGTAGCAGAGATGGTTGATGAAGAGAATGCGGTGGATGTAGTCGATATGGATTTTAAGAAATCGTTTGATAAAGTACCACATAAAAGGCTGGTTAACAAAATTGAAGCTCATGGAATAGGAGGGTCAGTGTCCAATTGGATAAAAAAAATTGGCTTAAGGATGGAAAACAGCAAGTCATGGCAAATAGTTGTTTTTCAGACTGGAGGATAGTAGATAGTGGTGTTCCCCAAGAGTCTGTGCTAGGACCACTGCTTTTTGTTATATATAGAATGGATCTTGGACTATAGAGTAGAACTTCAAAATTTTCTGATGATACCAAACTTGGAGGAGTGGCAAACAGTGAGGATGATACTGTTATGAATGCTGGACTTTGTGGTATAGTTGTGTTTAAAAACTGTGGTCTGTAATGCAGTGTAAAATGGATTTGGAGGAAACATGTGACTTCACACCAAGTCTGCCCAGAGATAAGCCAGGGATCTTGCTTACCATAAACACAAGGAACCCAGATCAAAGACCCTTTTGAAAGCAGGGTGCAACATTGTAACACCTGAAGGACAATGGGTTTCACTCTCCCAGACTGTCGGATTGTAAACAGGGAGTCAGGGGCTCTGAAAATGCAAATTCGAGTTGCAATTGTTAACACCTGGAAACAAAGGAAGGCCCAGGTGGTTTTGCTATGGTCAGACTAATGGACTCTGAAAACTGTAAAAGGAAAACAACTATTGACTTTTTGTTTTGTATAAATTCAACAGGCTTTCCTAGATAAGGCTCGCTGTAAGGAAGGACCAGCAGTTATGCAGCCTCAAAAGAGAGAGAGAGAGAAACAACTGCTCTCAGATTACCATACAGGGAAAAGGCTGCTGGGCTGTATCCAGAAAATATTTGTTTGCTGCAAAAAGTACATGGTAGGTAAAATGAAATGGAAGGGTTGTGAGGCAACTCACTCCTGTATTGAAGGAAACTGATCTTCTTTGTATTGTTGACTTGGTGCTGTTTTTGAACTGTTTTGTAATGTATTTTTTTACAGTTTTTTACGAATAAAGTATATTTTGGAAATAAAAAAAAGACTTGAACCTGATGCGAAAGTTGAGGTTTGTGGAGGAGAAAAGACCAACAGGGTCACCAGAGATTGCCTTATCAACGTAAGGCCAGTCGTACGTGCTCGGGTAAAGTGAGCGAAGAGGCTATTGGTTTTGAGAAGGACTGAGAGATCCAAGCCATTGAAACTAGGAGGAGTTTGGGATTTTTAACTGCAAAGATACCGATTCAATGAGGACTGTGTAATGTATATAGTGTGGGGTTTTCAAGTGTTTTAATAAGTTAGTGGACAATATCTTTCTCTGTGATTTAGTGCATTAGCTACCTATTAAGTACTGTTCAGTTAATGTTGATTTTTAGTTTAGTTATTATAGTAAAAGTCTTAAAATGTGAAATCTTCTGTAATTCTTTAAACAGTCTGGGAAGCTCATACCTTTTGTTTTAAAGTTAATGGTCTCTACTGAAGTCGTCACAGATATGAACTGCCTGCAACAGGCCATGGATAGCTAGCAGAATGGGCAGACAAGTAACAGATGGAATTTAATACAGACAAGTATGAGGTGATACATTTTGGCAGAAGGGATAGGGTGAGGCAATACAGACTGAATGGCACAGTTCTAAAGAGTGTGCAGGAACAGAGGGACCTGGGAATGCATGCACATAGATCTTTAAAGGTAGCAGGACCTATTGAGAGAGTGGTTAGTAAAGCATATGGGATCATGGTCTACATAAATAGAGGCACTGAGTGCAGGGAAGCAGGGAAGTTATACTGAACATTTATAAAGCTCCTGGTTGGCCCCAGTTGTAGTCAGCACACTTTAAGAGGGACGTGAGGGTCCTTGAGAGGGGTCAGAGGAGATTTACCAGAATGGTTCCAGGGTTGGGGGATTTTAGTTACAAGATTAGCTTGGAAAAGCTGGAGTTGTTCTCCTAGGAGCAAAGGAGATTGAGGGGAGATTTGATAGAGGTATATGAAATTATGACAGGCTTTGATAAATTAGACAAGAAAAAACTGTTCCCATTAACTGGTGGCACAAGAACTAGGGGACACAGATTAAAAGGTTCTGGGCAAGAGATGCAGGGGGAATGTGAGGAAGAACTCTTTTACGCAGCAAGTGGTAATGACCTGGAACTCGCTGCCCACAAGTGTGGTGGAAGCGGAGACAATCAATGATTTCAAAAGGATTTTGGATGGTCACCTGAAGGAAATAAACTTGCAGGGGTACGGGGATTGAGTGGGGAAGTGGGACTGATGGGATTGCTCCATGGAGAGCTGGCATGGACTCAATGAGCCGAATGGCATCCTTCTATGCCATAAATGACTCTACGACCTCACACCTTGCAGCACTGCTCGCTATGCCCTGCCAGTAGCTGTCAAAGTCACTGTGGCCTTGAACTTTACCTCTGGCTCCTTCCAAGGATCAGCTGCAGACCTTCGTGGCATCTCACAAGTGGCTGCGCACCACTGCACCTCGCAGGTCACTGATGCCCTATTTGCAGAAGCTGGACATTACATCCAATTTCAGACAGATGGGCCCTCACAGGCACAATGGTTTTGGATCCATCACTGGATTCCCCCAGGTGCAGGGCATCATCACCCATGTGGCCATCAAGGCACCAAGTGACCGGCCAGTGAGATCCATCAACAGTAAGGGCTTCCACTCCCTCAATGTTCAACTGGTCTTCAACAACAAGAGCTTCAGGCATATGTGTGCTCACTTTCCTGGCAGCTGCCATGACTCCTTCATCATCTGGCAGTCCAGGCTTCCTTCATTCCACCCCACAACATATGTGGATGGTTTCTGGGGGACAAAGGTTGCCCCTTTAAGAGATGGCCACTCACCCCTTTACGTGACCCTGAGATGAAGCCACAGAAGCACTACAACCAAAGCCGTCTGCTCACAAGGACCACCATCGAGCAGGCCACTGGGCTTCTGAAGATGCGGTTCTGGTGCCTGGACCGGTTGGCTGGCACCCTGCAGTACACTCCTGCAAGAGTCTCGCACAGTGGTGGTTTGCTGCACTGTCCATAACATGGCCCTCCAGAGAGGTGTGGACCTTGAAGAGATTGATGCACTGAAATGATACAGCTCATCAGAGGAGCAGGAGGCGGAGGAAGAGAAGGAGGATGAGGAGGAAGATGCAGAACACAGAGTAGCCCTGGCTGCACAGGGAGGTGGCTAGGTCCGGATCAGGACTCGAGGGTCTCATGAGGATGCTGTCAATGTCAAGGATCATCTGATCTAGGCACATTTCAGCTGAACCTTTCTAACCCAGGAGGATGGCATGCTCTGGAAACCACTTTGAGATGTCCATGAGAGCACTTCCATTGAAGATGCAGCCTTGAATAGATACACTTTTACTGACAATGAATGATGTAGATCTGTCCAGGGGTCTCACTGCCCCCCTTCAAAAACCTTTGTTTCCCATCACCATTTCTCCCCCCTTTTCCAGTCTCACCATTCAAGAATGGAAGCTCACACGTCTGGCGACATTTATAGTGTGTTCATAAAGTGAAAAAGTGCACATTTACATGTGAGGCAAACCCCAGTGAACCACTCAGTGCTCTGCCCGATGAGGTGGCCTCTGCTCTTGGCCACTTCTATGCAGTGCTCCCCTTGTAGCCTCAGATGAAGTGCAGACAGCCTGTGCTCGTGTCTTTGCTTGCAGCTGAGATTCAAGTGGCGGTCGTTTTCGTCATGCCAGTGGGAGCATCTCCAGAGGCTATTACACTGGTGTCAATGCAGGGGCAGCTTCCGTTACAGGGTCCTGCTCCATAGATGGTCCCTCAGTCAGAGGGGCCAAGGACGCAAATGATGATGATGATGGTGCCCCTTGTGGGGTCACCCTCATCCTCTTCGGTGACTGCCTCAGCCTTTGGCTGGCACTCTGGATGACTGGAGGGGAGCACCAGTTGGGGCGCAACTGGCATCCACTTCAAACATCTATGCACCAACAGTGCCACTGACCGATCAATGCTACAGAGCGTGGCATGCATTCTGTACATATCAATGAGCTGCTTCTGCCTCATATGGCTCTTCAAGAGGTTACCCACTCTGTCAATGGAGGAACTTATTCATTCAAAGCCCTGAGCCATGGTGGCGCACGAGCTAAACGGACTCCTCCATTCTCAGCCTATGACTCTGCCTCAGGGAACTCTGACATGTGGGTAAACATCTGTTCTGCTGGTCTAAGTACAGCCTCCTTTCCTGTGACTCCTTAGGTCTTGCATCTGTGCCCAGTTGAGCATTGCTCTGTCTGTCCTCCAACCTCTGAGGGGGATTACACACAGCTGCCTCTGCCTCTCTCACCGTCTCCTGCCCACTAATGCCATGCTCTTCACCCAGAGCCATCCAATTTAATGGCACACAATGTGTGTGTATCTGTGCTGGAGGAGGGTGCGCTTGTAAGATGTGATGCTGCTGCCTCTGCTATCTCGGTTTCTTGTAAGTGCCCCGGTGCCTTCACAGGACTCTGGCATTCCCCCTCCATGTTGGAAGCTCTGGGAGATGAAAGAGATAATGAGAACCATACTTTGAGAGCAGAAGCCTCTGCAGTGCTGAGGCTTCTCAATGCAGCTGAGTCTTTGGCATGCTGTTGGATGTGGAGGAGTGCACTCCACCCACTTCATCTATAGATATCAATATCTTTTCACCGTCTCTACCAGGAATGCCCATCTGACTTGCTCCTGTGGGGCCACCATTGCAATTTCCATGGCTCCCTCCTCCATGGTAGCGACCATGTGGAGATGGGGCACTCCTCCGCCAGTCAGAGTCCTCTCCATGGCATTGTGAGCCTTTTTCTCCCCCAAGGACAAAAGAGAGCTAAGGCATTGATGGCCTTACTGACCTATGTCAGTGGCTCATATACATAGGAAGCTGCATGTATCAGTGCTGGCAAGTCCTCCATAGTGCTAGGGCTCTGAGCCTTGCTGAGGTGTCAGTAAATACCCTGCATGTACCTTATTCCCATGTTCAGAAGCAGCATGCATCCTCAGGCTCCTCAGCTGGAGTGTCTGCTGGAGGTTGAATAAGAGGCCTGTCATCTCACTCAGTTTGCCAGAGTGAAGAAAGTAATTAAACGTTTTACGGCATTGGATCCAGTTCCTACGGACCACACTTCTGCTGCTGACGGTCTCAGTCACCTGCAGCCATGTCAGCTTTGTTTGGGTGGGCGGCCTTCTCCGTCCACTCTCGGGAAAGCAGACAGCCCTCCTTTCCCTCACAGCCTCCAGAAGGAGCTTGAGGCCAGCATCCTATCCTCGGTGTCAAAACTGGGATTTTCCTAGCCTGATACAAAAACAAAATATCCCACGCTAGAAATATGAAAATAGAAAATTCTGGAAATACTCAGCAGGTCAGGCAGCATCTGCAGAGTAAGAAACAGAATTAATGGGTGGAATTTTGTGCAGGCAGCAGGGGTCTCAACGTCAGGGAAACTGACGCTGAGATCCCTGCATCAGCTCTTGTACGGAAGGCCTGTTGAATTTAGTGTCAATCAGACACTTAACTGGACAGCAGCGAGCCTTCCGTATGATTTAGGACCACGCCATCGGAAGCCCCAACCTTGCAGAGCTGCTGGCCAATCAAAGGCCGGCAGCGGCAGCGCCACCGCAGAGGCAATGGTTGGTGCTGTAACTGCTTACACCAGACACCGAGGAGCAGTGGTGGAACCAGACTCAAGGTTGTTCAGAGCATGAGGGGTTTCGCGGGTGGGGGTCACGGGAGGAGGGTGGAGAGGCGAGTCGGCAGCAAGGGCCTTTGAATGAGGGGACCCCCCCCCCCCCCCCGCAGCTGGGAAGCAGCCCGCACGGTTTGTTATGCCATGCTTCCTTTGTGCCGACAGGCCTGCCCACCACATCAGTAATTGCAGCTGTGGCAGGAAAAGACCCTTAATTAGGGGTTAATTACTCAGTTAAGGGCCTCAATTGGCAGACTAAATTTTGGTGGAGGCGGGATGGTGGTGGGGTCCCCCAGTCACCAACCCACCCGATTTTATGCTCTCCCCACCTCCAAACCCACCTCGGGTAAGAGCATAAAATTCCATCCAATGTTTCTGTTCTAACTGAAGGTCAAAGGACTTGAGAAAGATATACAGAGGGTTTCACCAGGGGTCGGTCCAGTGCAATCACATCCTTTCTATAGTGTGGTAACCAGAACTGCACACAGTACTCCAGCTGTGGACTAACTAGCATTTTATGCAGCTCAATCATAACCTCCCTGCTCATATTCTATGTCTCGGCTAATAAAGGCAAGCATCCCATATGCCTTCCTAACCACCTTATCTACCTGTGCTGCTGCCTTCAGTGATCTATGGACAAGTACACCATGGTCCCTCTGTACTTCCTAGGGTCCTACCATCCACTGTACATTCCCTTGCCTTGTTAGTCCTCCCAAAATGCATCACCTCACACTTCACGATTAAATTGCATTTACCACTGCTCCGCCCATCTCACCAGCCCATCTATATTGTCCTCTAATCTAAAGCCTTCCTCTTCACTATTTACAACACCACCAATTTTCATGTCATCTGCAAACTTACTGTTCATACCTCCTATATTCACGTCTAAATCATTAACGGACACTACAAACAGCAACAGTCCCAGCACCGACCCCTGCGGTGCACCACCTGTCACAGGCTTTCACTCGCAAAAACAACCCTCGACCATCACCCTCTGCCTCCTGGCACTAAGCCAATTTTGGATTCAATTTGCCAAATTGCCCTGGATCCTGATGGGCTTTTACCTTAACCAATCTCCCATGCGGGATTTTATCAAAAGCCTTAGTGAAGTCCATGTCGACTACATCAACTGCCTTACCCTCATCTACACATCTAGTCACCTCCTCGAAAATTTCAATCAGGTTTGTTAGATACAATCTCGCCCTGACAAAGCTATGCTTACTATCCCTGATTAATCCCTGCTTCTCCAAGTGGAGATTAATCCTGTCTCTTAGAATTTTTTCCAATAATTTCCCTACCACTGATGTTAGACTCACCGGCCTGTAATTACCTGGTTTATCCCTGCAACCCTTCTTGAATAATGGTACCACATTCGCTGTTCTCCAGTCCTCTGGGACCTCTCCCGTGGCCAGAGAGGATTTGAAAATTTGTGTCAGAGCTCCTGCTATCTCCTCCCTCGCCTCACATAACAGCCTGGCATGCATCTCATCTGAGCCTGGGGATTTATCCACTTTTAAGCCTGCTAAAACAGCTAATACTTCCTCCTTTTCAATGCTAATTTGTTCAAGTATATCACAATCTCCCTCCCTGATCTCTACACCTAGATCGTCCTTCTCCATAGAGAACACAGATGAAAAGTAATCATTTAAAACCTCACCTACGTCCTCCAGCTCCACACACAGATTGCCACTTTGGTCACTAATGGGCCCTGCTCTTTCCTTAGTTATCTTCTTGCCCTTAATAAAACACCTTGGGATTTTCCTTTATCTTGCCCGCCAGTGTTTTTTCATCTCCCCTCTTCGCTCTCCTAATTACGTTTTTAAGTATTCCCCTACACTTTCTATACTCCTCTAGGGCCTCTGCTGTTTTCAGCACTCTGAATCTGCCATAAGCCTCCTTTTTTTTCCCCTTATCCAATCCTCTACATCCCTTGACATCCAGGGTTCTCTGAACTTGTTGGTCCTACCCTTCACCTTTACGGGAACATGTTGGCTCTGAACTCTCACTATTTCCTTTTTGAATGACTCCCACTGGACTGATGTAGACTTTCCTACAAGTAGCTGCTCCCAGTCCACTTTGGCCAGATCCTGTTTTATCATATTGAAATTGGCCTTCCCCCAATTCTGTACTTTTATTTCCAGTCCCTCTTTGTCCTTTTCCATAACTACCTTAAATCTTACAAAGTTATGGTCGCTATCCCCGAAATGCTCCCCCACTGACACTTCTACCACTTGTCCAGCTTCATTCCCTAGGATTAGGTCCAGTATCGCCCCTTCTCTTGTAGGACTTTCTACGTGCTGGCTCAAAAAGCTCTCCTGTATGCACTTTAAGAACTCTGCCCCCTTTAAGCCTTTTGCACCAAGACTATCCCAGTTGATATTGGGGAAGTTGAAATCCCCTATTATTACCCTATTATTTTTACACCTCTCTGAGATTTTCTGACATATCTGCTCCTCTATCTCTCCCTGTTTGGAGACCTGTAGTACACTCCCAGCCAAGTGGTTTCCCCCTTTTTGTTTTTAAGTTGTACCCATGTGGCCTCATTTGAGGAACCTTCTAAGATATCGTCCCTCCTTACTACAGTAATTGACTCCTTGATCAGCAGTGCAATGCCACCTCCTCTTTTACACCCTCCCCTATCACGCCTGAAGATTCTCTACCCTGGAATATTGAGCTGCCAGTCCTGCCCTTCCCTCAACCTCTCAGACACAGCCTGCAAAAGCCAGAAAATTAAAGGCATAGACTGCAAAGAAAATTAAAGACACAGTCTGAACAAATAGCAAAAAAAACTGCCTTCCGCTAGCTTCCTCTCCATCTAAGAAAAAGGTGACCAGCAAAATTAAGCTACCTCCATTTATATCTAAGAGTGCAAAGAAGAAATTTGTAAGAGAAATTTCCAACAGGCCCTCCCCTATTCGGCATTTCTAATCCGCGATCTCCAATTTTGCGACTTTTTTTTTCTAAATTAAACTGACATTAGTTTTAACTGAAATTCATGTTAGTTTATAGTGCTATTTAGTAATTTCCTTGCCTTTTTATGCCTTTGACCTTTCCCTGAATGTTTGTAAAGTTGCGTGAAGTTAAACCCCTCCCTGAGTTTAAGAGAGTGCAAATAAATCCTAATTCTGGGTTTAAGAGAGGGAAAGAAATTCAATCACTAATCTATTTATGGACAGGCAGCTGGAAAAACAGGGAAATTTGTTCAGAGGAAAAAAAGATTAACTACCTCGTAACAATGAGAATTAGTTAATTGATAGTCAATTAGGTTGCTTTTAAGCCCTTTCTTATGCATCTTTTGTAATGAATCATTTGACAAACAGCAAGAAGTGAAACTATTTTGTGTTAAAGATTGTGAGCAAAAGATTCAATCTGATTCAAGTTAAAGCTTGCGATACAAGTGACCTTTTTCCACCCTCAAAACCCTCTCTATAGCATTTTTTCTTTTTTTCTATTGATACTATTATGGTCATTACTCCTCTGAACTTTACACTTGTTTCTCCTTCGCTCAGACATACTGTCCTACCCTTTTGCCTTATGGATTATGGAAGTTTAGGCTGAGCTAGCATACCTTGAGAATCTGGGTTTAAATAATCTAGACTGATGTAATGCAAATCTTGTCACTATTGATACAAAGGGTCCAAGTAAACAGAGTTTGGGTCAATGTGAATTCAGCTCCTACTGAGCAAGAACCCACAGCATGGAAATAGCAATGAATTGATACAACAGTAAATAATGTGGGAAATGGAAATGCCGCACTGGTAACAGGGCAGTTGAGGTTAAGGCACATTGTTAGAACAGAATAAATGGGGTTTTAATCTGCATCCAACCACATACCTGACTTTGGAATGCTTGATATCTCAGTGTTGAAATGGGAAGATGCTCCATTTCCCACAATTAACATCCCTTATTTAGATATACAAACAATTCACCAAATAAAAAAAAATCTATGTTTGCATTTTATTCACATACATTTAAATTCAAACACAACTATATAGGAATCAACTACAGACATCAACCTAGTTCATAGTTTTACAATTAGCTTGTTAATTTACATTGTATACAGTGAAAAAGTATTGAAAACTTATTGACAATAACATTCAGTAAACAGTTCACATACAAAAGTTTAAAAGTAGTTTGTGATGTTTGAAGCTTACAATGTTCCCACAGATATAATAAACTTCAACCAAAGGAACCCTATTTAACAAAAAAAACCTCCTCCCATAAGTTTTCAACTTTTTTTTTTTAAAAACTTAATTTGTCAAATAAGCCATAAATTTGAAAAGATCAGTAATCAATAGGCCATTCTTGAATGCTTTATTTATATCAACTGCATAATGGGAAAGTTAATTAAACAGGTTTGTTTCTAACAGTGCAATATTTAGTTAAAGCAATCTGAAGGCGAGGGAGTGATTAGAGATCTGTGCTGTCAGCATACCAATTAACAGTGCCAATTATTTTGCTCACTATATTTGAGATTTAGTTTTTATATAATAACAGAAGGCCAACATTATTTAAGATATGCAAACTCTTCATTCCCAAATGTACTGTACAATTGACATTAATATCTGATAATAATTCAACTATCCCAGAAAACAGGACTATGATTTAAGACATTAAATAGACAAAAGTTATAGTATTATCGAAAAGATAATTCACTTCAGAATGTTTTACCCCAATTAGATTTTGGTTGTATTTTGAAGGCAAGGCCAGAAATTACTGTTGGCAATATTAATACATGAACACAATGTGTATACTTTGATCACAGTCCTGTTATTTTAATAGAGACATCAATTCATTTTAAAATGGGTAATGCCTACATTAAAAGTACATATCATGCAAACATATTAGGCATTCACCTAATATCACCAAACTCTAGCCTTTAATAATTGGATGCATGTCATACTGTATTGTGAAAAATGTGTAGTCAAAGCTTCCTTGTAGAAAGAATACATTGCATGGCTTTGGCTACAAGTTACCAGGTCACTCCGGAAGTGGAGAAAGCAAATGCAGAAATTGGCGAGATGCCCACATGATCTAAATTTTTTTTTCTTTTGTTCCATGTTAAAAGGCAAAGTTGAAAAAAACACAGCAAATGTTATTTCATCTATACCAATTGGCAAAGCATGGTGGCAATGCTTTGAGCGAATATGCAATACTACAAGCATGGCATTCAAAGTCACATCTGTAAGTCGTTCTTTGGGCTTGGCTTAATGCTGAAATTAAATCATTTGTCAAGGGTACACAGTAACCAAACGCTGAGGCAACTACCATCCATAATTCATTGCCAAATTATCACTGTTTGCAAGCAACACACAATGCAGTATGTCCATTTTTCATCATCCCTTCACATAAATTTCAGATGCTTAAGTACGTACACCTGTATGAGCTGAACAGCACATTCCTAGTGCAGAGATTCCCCTCACATAACATTTAATGTAGATACACTGATGAAATGATACATGTCTGTACTTATTCAAATAATCTCTTCAAAATATGAGTCAGTATCAGAAAGGGTAGAACATTCTATTAATACGTTACTAAAAGTGTCCAGAAGTTTTTTTTCTTGAGTAGTGCTTCCATTACTTAACATTTCAAACCCTTTGACTGGCATATAAACACTAAAGAAAAAAATCCTGGGGATTTAAGATGCACTGCATTTTGTTTAATAATACAATCTGGCTCTTGAAGCATTACAGATCTTTACACAAGCATCTCAAAATGGCACAGACTGAAGTTTCTAAAGGTGTAAACACTAGCATTCTATTCACTGGAAAGGATGTATATGGTCACACAAGATGCATTGAAAAGGTTTTGACACCAGGATACATGTTAAGGTTAATAGGTGGATCTGTGCAAAGTGTATTACCAGGTCAACACTATTCAATGTATGCTCCTTTTCCTAAATGGAGGCAGCACAAATAACTGTCTCATGGGAGTTATATCTCTGTATACCTCCAGAGTGGGCCAGTCGGATAAATCACAAGTCAGTTACAATCAGTATGAGTAAGATACAGATCACATATCACAACTCATCAGGTTTTTTATTTATACAATGCATTAAGTAAATTTTAATTTTAATTTTAAAAAGGGAATTGAAATGGCGCAAAGATTTAAAAATGGCCCTAGGGACTTTTCTCTCCTCTCAATTGTAGCTTTGTTGCCACAAAATACAAAAATAACATTTTGCGAAGTTGATGGCATCAAACACCATGTAAATAATTTTGTTCACTGGTCTATACAAATAACTATTTGCATATTCCCATTTTCAGTTCAAGTAAAATTGCCATTTTGGAGATGTGACAGCTTAGTAAAGACCTAGGTAATGAAATCATTAAAATACAGTAACAAACCTTGGGTTTTAATGCTTAGTTAACTGTAAATGCAGCATTGTAAAATAGTGTGTTGTATACTGCACTTTAAGGTTGGAGTTTTAGTAATACAATTCAGTTTCAATGCCAATCAAAGGGTCGTCATATCCATGTTCCTTCACAACACTACCACTGCTCCCAGCTAAAGTCATCACCTCTACCAAATACTAGGAAAAAGCCCAAGATGGTGAGGAAGATTACTGCATTGCCGGCCAAAACAAGTCCACAAGCTCCCCATTGGATCTGAAACATGAAACACAGGATAGAAATCTTAACATAGTAGTCTTATTAAAAAAAACAGAACATTGTTTGCCCCGTTCTACAATGTGCACATTCAGTTAGACCGAAGTATTTTACTTGCTGCCCACAAGGCTGTCATTATATGCTAGCTGGGGTCAGTCCTCTTACGCTCCCTGTATGGCTCTCCATAATGAAGGAAACAACTCCAATGAAGCAACATTGAAATGACTGACAGATTAAATAAACTGTGATTTTTAAGCCAATCAAAAAGGGCTGCCCAGATGGAACATATTACCTAATTGATAACCCATGGATCCAAAGAAAGAACGAACATTGTTGGATAGTTACAGTTTGTATCAACATATGAATTAAAGTACATAGCAATCCAAACAACTGGTTATGCATGTTCAATTTTTTCTCCTTAATCCAGAGGGTGGGGGCTTCAATCCTTCATTTTTTCTTTTGTCTTTTGCAAGTGATGTTCATGAGACTTTAGCCAAATTTTCTTTTTGCAAAATGGAGGTGTACAAGACATGAGCAAAGGGAAATACACCTAATGTTGGGGCTGCATGATCTATAAAATATAGGATTGGGTACTTAAATCACCCACTCTTCAGAGTCCCCAGTTTTCAACAATGCTGCCATAGGGATGGTACAGCCAGAGGGCATGATGGAAGAATAAAACAAATAGAATTCTTTATCAGGCTTCCATCACATTTCTCTGGTGGTCCAGCCAAGGGGCACATATATTTATTTTGTTTGTGCAAAGTTATTTTTGTACGTGTATTAATTAGTAGACCTGCCCCATATTAGAAACTGTTTCAGTGAAAGATAATTGAACGATAAATTGCAAACTATAAAACAAACATTATTACAAAACTCACATGAACATTCAACAAATATTTCCTTTAGTGGACATACGCTGAATAAAATGTTAAAAATGCATTCTACTTTGTAGAAAAGATTAGTTAAGTTACGGTACTGTTACTTCTGGAGTCCCTTAAGCAACTACCCTTGGCCCCTTCCTATTTCTCATCTACATGCTGCTCCACATTATCATCTGAAAACACATCAGATTTTGCATGTACGCTGACAATACCCAGCTCTGCCTCAACCACCCCTTCACTGTTGCTAAATTATCAGACTGCTTGTTCAACATCCAATACTAGATGAGCAGAAATTTCCTCCAGCTAAATATTGCGAAGACTGAAGCGACTGCCTTCAACTCCTGTCACAAACACTATCCCCAACCACCAACTCATCTCTCGCCCTGGCCACTGTCTGAGGCTGAGCCAGGCTGTTCACAACCTTGGTGCTGCCTCTGACCCACAGATGAGCTTCTGACCATATATCCAAGTTATCATTAAGGCTATCTACTGCCTCTTCATAACACTGTCTGGTTCTACACCTGCCTCAGCTCATCTGCTGCTGAAACTCTCGGCCATGCTTTGTAACCTCTAGACTTGACTATTCCAGCACACTCCTGGTCAGACTCCTATCTTCCACCTATCATAAACATCAGCTCATCCAAAATTCTGCTGCCTGTATCCTAACTTGCAACAAGCCCTATTCACTCATCACCCCGTGTGCTCACTGACCTATACTGGGCCTGTATTAAGCATGGTCTCGATTTCAAAATTCTTATTTCTGTTTTTAAATCCCACCACGACTTTGCCCCTATCTCTGTAACCACCTCCAGCCCTACAACGATCCAAGGTATCAGTGTTCCTCCAATTCCGGCCTCTTGCACATCCCCTATATTAATCTCTCCAACATTGGCAGCCGCGCCTTCAGCTGCTAAGGACGGAAGCTCTGAAATTCCGTCTAAACCTCCCAGTTCTTTGTTCCTCCTTTAAGATGCTCCTTAAAACCTACCTCATCTGCCCTAATATCTTATGTTGCTCGGTGTCAAATTTTGTTTGATAATGCTCCTGTGAAGCACCTGGAGATGTTTTACTGCATTAAAGCAGCTATATAAACAAAAGTTGCTTTAAATTTGATTTTTAATGGATAAGAGGAAAAATTATGAATGATACAGATCAGGAATAAAATCAATAAAAAGCTTTGGAAAAATGTGCAATTTTAGTTAGAATCTTATAGGAAAAGATAGGTTAACGTTTTGGGTGAGTTCAGATTAAGCATGCCACCCCAAAGGTTGAACCATCTTTCTTAATGACTAAAGGGTGAATGAACCTGCATATATCGCACCTTTCAATATCTCAGGATACTTTACAGTCCCAACATACTTTACAGCCAATGAAGTACTTTTGAAGCGTAGTCATTGTTGAATATGCCATGCATTTCCAGCATTTTCTGAGTATTCTTTAACTTTGTGTTCAGAAGGTTTACAGATATATATTGGGCAAATTAAAAATTCTGTAAACCACCAACTGCAAGGATCATGTCCTGTAAAGCTACACAGACATGGAAATGAATGATGTAATGGAATTAGTCAATCAGAAATTAAAAACAGTAAAGCTTTATGCAAATGAATTAAAACCAGGAAAAAACATAGCTGGCCAAATTGTTCCTGCTGGAAAACTCCACAAACAGTGGCCACCCTCCAATATTTTGACAACTTGGCCATTCTTCAAGCGTAAGCTTAGACAGAGAGTGTGGGTCTGTCATGACTATATTAACTCACATGTCAATTTGCCAGTCTCAATTGAAAAAGAAGAATCTATCTCGTGGGGACGTAAAACAAAAACACAAACCCAAAGGTGGCAAGCAAGCTTTTCCATAAAATCGTGACAGCACAGGCGGCCATTTGGCCCGTCAAGTCTGTGCCAGCTCTCTGCAGCAGCAACTCAGCTAGTCTGACACCCATGCCCTTTCCCCATAGCCCTGCAAATTTTCTCTCTTCCGTTGCTTTTTTAATTTCCTTTTGAAAGTCCCGATTGTATCTGCCTCCACCACAGTCTCGGGTAGTGCATTCCAGATCCTAAACACTTGCTGAGAAAAGAAGATTTTCCTCATGTCGCCATTGGTTATTTTGCCAATCACCTTAAATTGGTGCCCGCTGGTCCTCGACCCTTCCACCAATGGGAACAGTTCTCTCTATCTACTGTGTATACCCCTCAAGACTTTTAACACCTCTATCAAATCTCCTCTCAACCTTCGCTTTAAGGAGACAACCCCAGCTTCTCCAATCTACCCACATTACTGAAGTCCCTCATTGCTGGAACCATTCTTGTAAATCTTTTCTGCACCACTCTAAAGCCTTCATGTCCTTTCCAAAGGGGGTACTCCAGTTGAGTTCTATAAAGGTTCATCAGAACTTCCTTGCTTTTGTACTCTGTCTTTATTTATAAAGCCCAGGATTCAGTATGTCTTTTTAACCACTTTCTCAACCTGCCCTGCCAACTTAAATGATTTATGCTCATATTCCCCAGGTTTCTCTGTTCCTGCACCCCCTTTAGAATTGTGGCCTTTATTTTATATTGCCTCTCCTCGTTCTTCAAACCACTTCACGCTTCTCTGCATTAAATTTCATCTGTCACGTCTGCCCATTCCACCAGCCTGTATGCCCTCGAAGTCTCTCACTATCCTCCTCAGAGTTCACAATACTTCCAAGTTTTGTGTCTTCCGCAAATTTTGAAATTGTGTCCTGTACCCCCAAATCTTAGTCATTAATATAGATCAAGAAAAGCAGCGGTCCTGGTTCTGACCCCTGGGGAACACCTTGCTCGCTCCTGTCCAAAAAACAATCGTTCGCCACTACTCTGTTTCTGGTCACTCAGCCAACTTCACATCCATCTTGCCACTGTCCCTTTTATTCGATGGGCTTTAACTTTGCTGACAAGCCTGTTATGTAGCGGTTTATCTACCACCTTTGGAAGTCCATGTACACCACATCAACCTCATCACCCTCATCAACGAACTAGGTTGCCTCATCAAGAAACTCAATCAAGAAATATGTGCTGGCTTTCTTTAAATAATTCAGAATTGTCTAAGTAACTGTTAATTTTAACCCAGATTATCATTTCTAAAAGCTTTCCCACCACTGAGGTTAAAATGACCAGCCTACAGCTGATGGGCTTATCCTTACAACCTTTTTTGGACAAGGGTGTAACATTTGCAATTCTCCAATCCTGTGGCACCACCCCCACATCTAATGAAGATTGGAAGACTATGCCTGATAACTCCACAATTTCTACCCTTACTTTCCTCAGTATCTTCAGATGCATTCCATCCAGTCTTGGTGACTGATCAACTTTAAGGACAGACAGCCTTTCTAGTGTATCCTCCATCAATTTTTAGCCCATCCAGTATCTCAACTGTGTCCTCTTTCCGTATGATTTTGGCAGCATCTTCTTCCTTAATAAAGACAGATGCAGAGTACTCATTTAGTACCTCAGCCAGGCCCTCTGCCTCCATGTGTAGATCCGCTTTTTGGTCCTTAATTGGCCCCTCCTCTTACTACCCTTTGACTATGCATATGCTCCTAGATAACATCACTATTGTACAGTTCTTGCACCCCTCTGAAATTTCTCTGCACATTTGATTCTCTATATCTTTCCCAGTCAGTGGCCTATAGAATACACCCAGTAGTGTAACTGACCCTCTATTGTTTCTTAACTCTAACCAAACAGATTCAGTCCTTGACACCTCCAGGACCTCTCCTCTCTCCAACACCGTAATATTCTCCTTAATCATTACAGCCACCCCTCTTCCTTTCTTTCCTTCCCTATATTTTGAACAACTTGCATCCAAGAATATTTAGTACCTGATCTTGCCCTTTTGAATCAGGTCTCCATTATTGCCATGACATCAAATTCCCATGTGGCTATTTGCAGCTGGGTGCTCATGAATTAGCAAAGGCCTGTGAATAATTAATCTGTCTTCCCATTCCTCAGCTGGGGAAATGGTTTATCATTTGGGATAAGAGGATGAACTAGGTAGGATTTTGGTCAACTAGTTATTGGTGTATCCTTGAACTCTCTTTACTATGCATCAATTATTTATTTTTCCCCCTTTGGTATTGCTGGTAGAAATTCAAGCACAAACTTTTTTTAAGTTCTAAATTTAAATTATTTAACACCTCAAATACCCTACTTTTGACATACAGAAAATTACTAGGTGGTGATAAAACTGAATAAGAAGGCATTTGCTGGTTGGTGTTTGAAGTAAAACTTACCACTGAAACTCGAGCAAGAATTATTGGGAGCCCAAAAGCAGAAACAACGATCCCTGTGGTGAAGAAATATGCAAGTTCACGACAGGCGCTGCTCGCTGCATCAGTGTCATCCCCCAATCTTCGTGCAATAAAGCTCGGGATAGGTGACAGGAAGTAAAATATCAGCACAAACAATGGCCAGTAAACACTGCGGTGGGATTAAAAATAAGAGAAAAATAATTAAAATGGTAAGATGATTGTTAAAGGCCTATAATAAATTCTACTGGAACAATCATTTGTATTTGTTTTTGATGAAAGCAGGAATTGATGTTTACACAACTCCCATTTCATAAAACTGTTAAACTTCCAAAGCTTTTTAACAGAAGGACCCAAGTTAACAGCCATAATGTTACTGAAGTTGAAAAGTAGTAAAACGCGATGAGACATTTAAGCAACAAGCTTGGGATTTAAAACCTGCAAACTGTAGGAAAAAGGCACTCTAGTGAGGAAGATGGAATACTGAAATAAATTTTCATTTTGTGACAATGCAAAAATGCGTCAACAAGAAATTCTGGGAATGATAATGTTTCACTTTCTAATTGGTGGTGTCCTAACATCTGTTTATTTAATCATAATTTCCACTCCATCCGTCTGGAATGCCAATTCTTTGACAGCAGAAGTCTCTTGTGTAATGTAACTTATAATGCTCAGACAACCTCTGAATTATTTTTTGTTTAGACTTAAAAGGGATGTCGTGAAATTATAAACTCAGAAAAATGGAAGGAGGGGAGAGTCATGTAGCAGGGCGATGGAGAGGATGTGGGAATGAGAACAGAAATGAGCTCAAACAAAAGGACGTGCAAACCAAAGGGAGTGAGGAAGAGCACAACAGGAACTGACTAACAATGGGGAAAGCAATAGGAGCTATGGACTGGTCACGGAAGAACTTAATAGTTTGAAAAGTGGTAAAGCAGTGGCAGTTTGGGTTCCATTCTCCTGGAACCCCCTCAAAACTGATAGAGCTTGACCACACCCCCTCCACCTTCCACATAATGCCAACTCCCAGGAACCCGTTAATATTTCCAGACTCCATCCCCTCCAATGATCCCAACCCCTCTCCCCAGTTCTGTAGGACCCCTAGAATAGTCTGCCCAAAACTCCAAGATGCCAGAACATTCACAGTGTTCTCTGATCTCAACATTGCCAGACCCTTGGATCGCCCTTCCCAATGGCCACAGGTCTAATACCCCTCTCGCATTGTCCCAGCTACTGCTCTGTTCCTAGAATTTCCTCCTTCTACGCTCCCAGACCGTGGACCTCCCCTCAAGGTATTGCTAGGTTCAAAAAGGCTATCTGAGTACTACCAAAATCTAGACCACATTTCCAGTGCTCCAATATCCTGGGATTGCCCCCAGTAATGAAAATCAGTCTCCCGAATACTACTGCTCAACATTGCTATTGAATAATCAGGAACTCTGGCTGGTTTTTCTCTTTCCTAACCTCTGGGTGCTAAAGTCAGGGAAATCATGGGCCTTCAGCACCACATTGATCCACTTGGGAAACTGTACTTGTATTTGAGTTTTTTTTTTATGTTTAAAAAATCAACATTAAGTTTATGAGGATTTCATCATTAGGATGTTTTTGGGCCTGTTTCCTGTGCAAATTTGATAGCAAAAGAGCAGCAGAGTGATAACTGATCAAGCAGTATGACTGGTTAGAAATAGTCCTGTAAAAGTGCTCAACTACTCTCAGAGACATGACTAAACAATGTATTAAAGAAGATATTTTTTTGTGCAAATTGTGGTTTTTATCAATGCAGAAGTGAAAGTCAGAATCTTACCCATATTGTTCGAGAGCACAGCCTAACATGAGGAAGGTCAGGCCGATGGCACCACTGAAAGATAAGCCGACCAGAGCTGCAACAAAAATGAGAAAAGAGAAAATTATAGTAATGTACCCAGTATAGTATTTACATTCAAAATTATTTACATAATAATGGGATACTTGATCTTGTTCCTTGCACTTGACCGGATGCAGAAAGTAGTTACTGATAGTTAATTCCTCTCTCAACTTTAACCGCTCTCTCCTTCAGAGTTTTTGCCATCCCATTTTATTTTATTAATAGCACAATAGTTTGCATTACTTTCCTTCCTTTTCTGCTCCTCCTGCGCACCATTCCTCCTCCTCGTTGTATTGAATAGAGGCTAACTAACCATCTCCTGTTCTAACTCAATTTTTGTCAATTTCTTAAAACTGTATTCTGCATTCTGCAATCCACAGGCTCTTGAACCTAAGCTAGTATTAGCTAACTTTTTTGATTTCTTTCCTCTTTCCAACCTTGCTGTGGCCTACACTATGAGACTTGGCCTTTCACTGAGGTTCACAGTGTATGCTGCTATGCCATTGAACATTTTTCAAAATATTGTGGTTTTACTTAATGAAACAGCTCCTATGTTAACTGTATTAGCAATATTCCAGAATAAATGTCTTCTTATATCAACCTGCATTATTAAAATACATGCCTCTGAAGCAGTGTCACTTTCTGGTTGGTCCACAGGAAACATGTTATCCATCCTTCCCTTCATTAATTAATGGGAACTGCATGCTAACTCTTCCAATCAGACAGTTCCTCAGAAACCACGCAAGCCCTGTGTGCGCGACTCAGCTTACTTCTTTTACAGTAATGGCTGCTCTTCTGCTTCTTTGCCATCTCTACCTCACTGATCTGAAGCGACCGGATCTCTATGTGCCAATGATCTGATTTTCCCTGGCCTTTTGCCCCTCACTTTGAGTCCCCTTTGACTCTGTGCTCAACACAACACTCATCCCCAGCAAGTTGCAAAAGGACCGTAATTCAATCAATCTCTGCTCACCCTTCCCTAAGTCAGCAATGTCAAGATCAACTGCAGCACCCATCTCACATCAGCTAATTCAGCATGCTTGAGACAGAAGGTGTGGTACTAAGCCCCCTCCAGAACTTGAACATAGAGTGGATATTTCAGTACAGCACTAAGGAAGAGTTGCATTGTTGGAGGTCAGAACATGAGAAAAGATCATTCAGCACTTAGCTTGTTCTACCATTCAGCTTGATCTTAGCTGATCGATCCTTCAACTCCATTTACAACCATATGGCCCATCACGTCTATGCTGGCTGAGGGATAAACACTGGCCAGGCCACTGGTGATAACTCCCCTGCTTTTCTTCGAAATAGTGCCATGTTCAACAAGCATATGGACTCTCGGTTTAACGTCTCATCTAAAAGAGGGCAGCTCGAACAGATTAGCACTCTCTCAGTATTGAACTGGAATGTCAGCCTTGATTTTTGTGCTCAAGTCTGGCTCAGAGGCAGGAGTGTTACCAACTGAGCCCGGCTGACACTAATCAGACAGGTGATCAAAAGCTTGGTCAAAGAGATAGGTTTTAAGCAGCGTCTTAAAGGGGGAGAGGTAGCGAGGTTTGGGGAAGAAATTTCAGAGCTTAGGGCCTCGACAGCTGACAGCACGGTCACCAATGAAGGAGTGTAAAATTGGATGCGCAAGAGACGAAAATTGGTAGGCAGTTGGGCTGGTGAAGGTTAGAGACAGAGAGGCCATGGAGCAGTTAGAAAACAAGGATGAGTCATTTAAAATCGAGCTGTTGCTTGACTGGGAGTCAATGCAGGCTAGCAATCACAGAGATGACGGTTGAACAGGACTTGGTGCGAGTTAAGATACGAGCAGCAGAATTTTGGATGGAGTTGAGTTTATGGAAGATGGGAGGCCAACCAGAAGTGTGTTGGAATAATCAAGTCTAGATGTCACAAAGGCATTGCTAAGGGTTACATCAACATAGGCAGTAGTAGATTTAGGCTGAGGTGGAACTAGACAGTGATGCTGCGGATGTGTGATATATTAATTATATCTGGGGGTATGGACAGTTTTATGGGCAGGGCTAGCTCCAGCTCAATTTTGTTTTAAAACTAACATAAAAGATCACAGAAATTCAATTTGCACTGGGTCTAATTTGTGCTTAAAATTCTGTGATGCTTTGCACTGCTTGTGTCAATTTTGGGCAAATTACACAAAAAATACCAGTGTAACCAAGCAGAAAGGCCAGGCCCTGATAGTCGCACTCGAGGCTTACAGATAAAGCACGGTCACTTGAGCGAAATGCAGGAAGTTCTCTGGTTATAGTGGGACTGTACCTCAGCATGCTTCAGTACACAAGTGAGAAAAGTGTGAGGAGGGAAGAAATATGAAAGTCAGAAAATGCCACTTTATCAGCCTGCACCCATTTCCCTTCAAGAAACATCTTGAATCTGACAAATCCCCAGGACCTGAAGGCCTACATTCTAGGGTTCTAAAAGAGGTATCTGCAGATAATGGATGCCTGGTTATGATTTTCAAAAATTTCATGGATTCTGGCACAGTTCCAGCAGATTGGAAGTTAGCAAACACAGCTATTCAAGAGAGCAGGGAGAGAGAACACAGGGAACTACAGGCCCGTTAACCTGACATCAGTTGTCGGGAAAGTCCTGGAATCTATTATTAAGGAAGACTCAACAATGTACTTAGAAAATCATAGTATGCTCAGGCAAAGTCAACATGGTTTTACAAAAGGAAAGTCATGCTTGACAAATTTTCTGGAGGATCTAACTAGTACGGTAGATAAAGGGGAACCAGTAGATTTAGTATACCTGGATTTCCAAAAGGTTTTTGATAAGGTACCACACAAAAGGTTACTATGCAAGATAAGAACTCATGGAGTACATATTAGCATGGATAGAGGATTGGTTAAAGGACAGGAAGCAAGACTAGTTGAGTGCCACAAGGATCAGTGCTGCGGCCTAAGCTATTTACAATCTATATTAATGACTTAGAAGAACAGACAGAGAGTAATGTATCTAAGTTTGCTGATGATACAAAGGTAGGTGGAAATGCAAGCTGTGAGGAAGACAGAGAGAGGCTGCAAAGAGACATAGGCAGGTTGTGTGAGTGAGCAACAAAGTGGCAGATAGAGTATAATGTGGGGACGTGTGAGATTATTCACTTTGGTCATAAGAATAGAAAAACAGAAATGTTTTTAAAAGGTGTGAAACATGTAAATGTTGATGTTCAGAGAGACTTGGGGGTGCTTGTACAAGGAACACAAAGTTAACATGTAGGTACAGCAAGCAATTAGAAAGGAAAATGGCGTGTTGGTCTTTATTGCAAGGGGATTGGAGTACGAGAATAAAGAAGTCTTGCTACTATAGTATGAGACCACACCTGGAATAGTGTGCACAGTTTTGGTCTCCATATTTAAGAATATACTTGCATTGGAGGCAGTGTAGTGATGGTTCACTAGACTGATTTCTCAGATGAGAGGGTTGTCCTATGATCAGAGGCTGAATACATTGGGCCTATATTCTCTGGAGTTTAGAAGAACATGAGATGATCTCATTGAAACTTATAAGATTCTGAAGGAGCTTGACAGGGCAGGTACTGAGAGATTGTTTCCGCTGGCTGGGGAATCTGAAACACGAGGGCACCGTCTCAGAATAAGGGGACAATCATTTAGGACTGAGAGGAGGAGAAATTACCTCACTCAAAAGAGTTGTGAATCTTTGGAATTCTCTATCCCAGAGGGTAGTGGCTGCTCTATCGTTGAATATATTTAAGGCTGCGATAGATAGATTTTTGGTATCTCAGGGAGTCAAGGGATATGGGGAGGGGATGGGAAAGTGGAGTTGAAGCCCAAGATCAGCCACGCTCATACTGAATGACGGCGCAGGCCCGATGGGCCTTAATGTCTACTCCTGCTCCTATTTCTTATGTCATGTTCTTACCATGCTAGCAGCTCACACATAAACTGAATAACCATTGGAGAAAAAAAAACAGTAATTGGAATTAAATGCAAAACCAGGCAAGAAAGAGAAAGCAAGTGTGCTTAGCTCCAAATAGAGAACTTGTATCAGTCTTCCTTGGCGTGCTTCTTTAAAAGAAGAAAAATTCAGCAAACCAAGCAGAAAGGACATTCATGGAATAATGCAGGAGGAAATGTGGCTTTTCAAGAATTGTATATTCAAGAGAGAAAATGTCAAAAAAAGCTGTAGTGCAGTACCATCTAGTGCCCAACTGACATAATCAAGATATTCAACAGCTATTCAGAATCCTACCATTTCCACCTCCTCTAGAAACAACTTTTGTTTTTTTTATTGTCCCTTTTACTACTCCCTTTGGCCTTTCACCATGAAACCTGTTGTCATTTAATCTCTCCTGCCCTCCACCCTATCAGACCACTCCCTTTTGTTCTTCTTCCCACCCTCCTCTCTTTCACTTGCTTAAAACCTATTCCAAATCTAACTTTTTCCAGTTCTGATGAAAGGTCACAGACCTGAAACGTTAACTTTGTTTCTCTCTCCAAAAGATGCTGCCAGACCTGAATATTTCCAGCATTTTCTGTTTTTATGACATAATCAAGAATCTGCCAAGCATTAGTTCCAATGGGAACAAAGTGCAGTGCAGCAAAAGAAACACCCACGCCTTTCCAAACTTCTCTGGTGCTTAGGAATTTCATTTTATTTCACTAATCCCATTTAAATTTGCAAGTCTTTGTTTTTAAAAATAAAGTTGAAAAGAATACTGGGAAAAGATTCCTTGAACTGTTTGAAAAGTACACCTTATTAGAAATTTATTTTAATGAAATAAATGTTGGGACATGGTAACATGTGGCTTTGAGGGAAAGAGGGAAGGAAAAGGATTCAGCAAAGTCTTGGCAATGGAATGTCATATTTGTGCCCAAACCTCAGAATCACTGAAGAGATGATGGCCTCAAACTAACTGCCAAACACATTTTTATGGTCTGTCTGGCAGGAATAAACAGCAGTGCTAGAACAACCAGTCTAATATGTCCGCATGCCTCTTACTTAATGTTCCTGGTACTTCTACTTTGTTTTAAACTCAGAATGTAGCTTTCCACTCTGTATTAACTAGATTGTTTACATTTTCAGTCAACAAAACACAGGCGATGGAGACTTTTTAACTGCATTCAAAATTCAATTAATTTAGGGTTTTGTGAGTGAAGACATTTTTCAGCTTAATGCAGTTTCTGAAGTTTACAGAACATAGAAAAAAACCTACACTTTTGTAATCAGTAGTGTTTCTTCTCCCACAAAAGGAATGCATTAAAGGCACAAAAGACAATTTAGTGCATGAATTTAATCATGCGTACTTTGTTTATACCCTTTTTTGCATTTTAGAACTTGAGAAAAAAATAGCAAAGGAAAGAAAAGAAAGAACTTGCATGCATAAGGCATCTTTCACAACCACAGGATATCCCAAAGTGATTGCAGCCAATGAAGTTTTTTTTTGTAGTCACTGATTTAATGCAGGAAAAACAGCAGCTAATTTGTAAATAGCAAAGTTCCACAAACAGCAGTGAGATAAATCCCATCCTTGTTGTTACTTGGGCGGCACAGTGGCGCACAGTGGTTAGCACCGCAGCCTCACAGCTCCAGGGACCCGGGTTCGTTTCTGGGTACTTTGCAAGTTCTCCCTGTGACCACGTGGGTTTTCGCTGGGTTTCCTCCCACAGCCAAAGACTTGCAGGTGATAGGTAAATTGGCCATTATAAATTACCCCTAGTGTAGGTAGGTGATGGGGAATATGGGATTACTGTAGGGTTAGTATAAATGGGTGGTTGTTGGTCGGCACAGACTCGGTGGGCCGAAGGGCCTGTTTCAGTGCTGTATCTCTAAATAAAATAAATAAATAAAAAATAAAATGGCAGATCATGTTTTCAGGTGTTGTTTGAGGGATATATGCAGAGATAAAAATTTATAATGGAAAATGTTGACAAATATATGACCTAAAAAATGACAAACAGGAAGGAAAGTTTGGTAGAAAGTAAGTGCATATCATGTATCTCAACTTTGAACTGCAGGAAGATCTTAAGGTACAATTGTAAATTTCATTCTTCCAAGTTCATTTTGACATGTGTAACATTATGACAAAATTCTAGTCTTTACAGGTTTATTGTGGAAAGTAACAGATACAATCTGATTTGCTGAATTAAGAGCCTCACAAACATTGAAGTATATGGCATATGATGCAACCAAAGTTTGGAAGATTAAAATTTGCAATTGTACCTACAAGTTTTTTTTTGCAGTTCAACTGAATGTACATCTGATCTGGTGACAGCAATGGCAAGATATATGGTTTTGAATGTACTATGGTTGTTGTTACCACTTACCAAAATGGAGTCAAAACAGAGAATCATAGAAATTAAAGCAATGGGAACAATTAGACCCATCTAGTTTGTCAATGTTAACTCTTAACTGGAATTAGATGTGTAAATATAGAATCAGGGACTGATTAGAAGAGGCGGAGGTATTGGAAAAACAAATGTAGAGTCTTTATTTAAAAAGAGTTCTTGGAGTGGGGATGTTGGGGTGGCGGGGGGGGGGGGGGGGGGGGGGGGGGGGAGGAGGGGCAGCACAGGTCGGAAGGTGAGATTAAGCTATCAATATGCCAGTCAGTCTGACATCAGGATCAGGGAGAACTACAGAATCGCTTAAGAGATGTAAAGCAATTGATTAAGAGTGATTGTGGATGTACAGAAGGGAAGTCATGTCACAATAATTTAACAGAATTTTTTCATCAAGAAAAGATGTAAATAAGGGAAATAACATAATCCATTCTTGGATCTTAGTAAAGCTTTTACCAAGATATTTCAGAAAACTAGTTCTGAAAATCGCAGTCATGTTACTACCAGCAGTAGGCGGAGATGGACTGAATTGTGGCTGAGCAATAGGAGACAGAGGATGTGTAAATTTGAAGTATTCTGGATGCAAGGTGCAGCGAGTGAAGTCTTGCAGGTCTTGGTGTTAAGATCAGTACTCCAAAGTTTTCATTAATGACCAGAAAAGGGTACCTGTAGCCTCATTTTACAGTTTGTACATTATATCACAATAGGAGTGGTTAATATAGTGGACGATGGCACCAAACCACAAGAGGACTTAGAATAGGGAAGTGAGTAGACAATTGGCAAATGCAACGTCATGTAAACGCAGGTGTAAAGTCATACATTAAGAACATGGAATAGGCAGAGATAACAGGAGTTAAGGGGAAAAAAACTGACCAAAATAGATCAAGAAAAGGGACCCAACTGTCATAGTGTATAGGTCCCCTCAAGACAATGTTGCATATTTGTCAAAAAAGCTAATGGGATGTTTGGATGCATAAAAATAAATGGACTGTTAATGAAGTGCAATAATCTTGCCGTTTCAGAGCACCTAGAGAATTGTGTGCAGTTTCTGCATCCACATGATAGAAAGGATGTATTCTGAGCTAGAACAGATCGAGAAGAACTTAAAAAAAAATAAGAGGACTGGAAAATAAAACACGAGGATTGGCTCTAAGAACTGGAAATCTTCTCATGGAGAAAATACTGAGGTTTGCAAATTGAGGCTTCAGAATGCAGAGGATCAGTTAGGACTATTTCAATTAGCATGATACAGCTGAACAATGGGATCCAAATAAATCCTGAGAATAGGGAGATTCAGGCAGAGTGCAATGGGATGGAGTCGATGGTGAGTGTACAGAATTTAGAGCAAGTGCCACAACAGCCTTCATTCGTCCCAATGTTTAGCTGGAGGAAACTTAGGCCTATCCAAGCCTGGAGATTAGATGAGCAGTCTGAAACATAGTGGAACGGTCAAAGGAGATGGTGGAGAAATAGAGCCAAGTGTCATCAGTTTATATATGCAGATGACGTCAACAACAGGAAGCATGTGTACGAGGAAGACAGTAACGATGGCTTCTTGAAGATTCTTGAGGTGACAGTGCTGAGAAGAGAAGCCACTGGTAGAGATGCACTGGCTACAGTTGGACAGGTAAGAGTGAAATCAGGCAAGGGCAGTCCAACTGAACTGCAAAATGGAGAGGCACTGAAGGAGGATGGCATGATCAACCTTGTGAATATCTGTGGAGATAGTGCACCACAGTAACAGAATGTCAGCTAGCATAGGAGCTAGGAAGGAAAGTTGGATAGTCATAGTCGCGTGGAAATGGGAACAAAGGAACAGGAGGTGGATCTCAGAGACAAGACTATTTCAGAGAGAGTATGGAAGTATGAAAGAGAAATTAGAGACAGACAGAGAGATTCAGGACTATGATGTGAACCTGGGGGAGAGATTCGTATTGCTGAAAAAGGGAAGAGGACTGGGGGAAATCTGAAGATGCAGCTGTATAGATGGTCTCTATCTTAGAGACCAAGTAATCCATGAGCCCCTCCCACTTGCTGTAGGAGGTGGTGGTAGGAAACAGCAGATGGCAGTGCAGAAAAGAAGCTGGTGGTAGGGTGGGGTGGGGGAATCTTTGCTCCCCAGGATGAGCCAAGAGTAATGGCTGCTTTCAGAAGAATAGTCAGGTCCAGTGGAATATTGCATTGTTCATCCAGATCTGGTAATAGAACACAAGAACTAGGAGAAGGAGTAGACCATATGGCCCATCGAGCCTGCTCCGTCATTCAAAACGATCATGGCTGATCCTCGGTTTCAACTCTACTTTCCCATCCGCTCACCATATCCCTTGATTCCCCGAGACACCAAAAATCCATCTATCCCAGATTTAATTTATTCAATGGGGCATCCACAACCCTCTGGGGTAGAGAATTCCAAAGATTCACAACCCTTTGAGTGAAGCAATTTCTCATTGCAGTCCTAAATGATCGGCCCCTTATCCTGAGATTGTGCCCACGTGTTTTAGATTTTCCAAGCAGTGGAAATAATCTCTCAGTGTCTACCCTATCCAGCCCCTTTAGAATCATATATGCTTCAATTAAATCACCGCTCATTCTTCTAAACTCCAGAGAATACAAGCCCAATTTACTTAGCCTCTCATCATAGGTCAACCCTCTCATCCCAGGGACCAATCTAGTGAACCTTCGCTGTGTCGCCTCCAATGCAAGTATATCCGTTCTTAAATATGGAGATCAAAACTGCACACAGTATTCCAGATGTGATCTCACCAAACCCTTGTATAATTGTAGCATTACTTCCTTATTCCTGTACTCCAATCCCCTTGCAATAAAGGTCAACATCCTATTTGCCAACTTAATTGCTTGCTGTACCTGTGTGTTAACTTTCTGCATTCCTTGTACAAGCACACCCAAGTCTCTTTGAACATTGACATTTACAAGCTGCACATCTTTTAAAAAATAGCGCTTTACTATTCTTATGACCAAAGTGCATAACTTCACACTTCCCCACATTATATTCCATCTGCCATCTTGTTGCCCACTCACAACCTGTCTATATCTCTTTGCAGCCTCTGTGTCCTCCCCACAGATTACCTTTCCACCTACCTTTGTATCATCAGCAAACTTAGATACATTACTCTCTGTCTCTTCATCTAAGTCATTAATATAAATTGTAAACAGCTGAGGCCCCAGCACTGATCCTTGCCACACCAACTTGAAACTGCCCCATTTATGCCCACTCATTGCTTCCTGTCTGTTAACCAATTATCTATCCATGCTAATATATTACCCCCAACTCCATGAGCCCTTATCTTGTCTGTTAAGCTTTTGTGTGGCACCTTATCGAATGCCTTTTGGAAATCCAGGTATACTACATCTACTGGTTCCTCTTTATCTACCCGACTAGTTATGTCCTCAAAAACTCTAATAAATTTGTCAAACAGGATTTCCCTTTAGTAAAACCATGTTGACTTGTTCTAATTATACTGTGCTTTTCTAAGTGCATTGTTAAGACGTCCTTAATAACAGATTCCAGCATTTTCCCAATGACTGATGTTAGGCTAACTGGCCTGTTGTTCCTTGTTTTCTCTCTCACTCCTTTCTTGAAAACTAGTGTAACATTTGCCAACTTCCAATCTGATGGAACCGTTCCCGAACCTAAGGAATTTTGGAAAATCATAGCTAGCACATCCAATATTTCTGCAACTATTTTAGAACCCTAGGGTGTAGGCCATTAGGTCCTGATTATGGTCAAGTCAGTGGACACCAGATATGCTAAAGTCTGTTCCCCTTAAACTTGAGATAGTAAGACAGTGGTCATACCAGGGAAATGGCTGTTAGGAGAAAGTGAAAGTTTCACTGATAACATCATGAGTAGAGGTCAGGGACTCATTGAGAAAATTAGCATCTTTGAAGTATTCTGGAGAATGGAAGGCCAAGAGTTCAAATGCTGGGGAATGGAGTTTTAAGTGACAGATTTTTTCCAGGAGAACATCAGGGTGTGTGGGCAGTGAGGGACATATGAAGTAGTTGGAGATAGTCTTGTCAGTGATCGAGGCCAGAGTGGTGAAGTACTCATAGATTCAGAGAGATACAGCACTGAAACAGGCCCTTCGGCCCACCGAGTCTGTGCCGACCAACAACCACTCATTCATACTAATCCTACATTAATCCCATATTCCCTACCACCTACCTACACTAGGGGCAATTTATAATGGCCAATTTACCTATCAACCCACAAGTCTTTGGCTGTGGGAGGAAACCGGAGCACCCAGTGGAAACCCATCCTGTCAGAGGGAGAACATGCAAACTCCGCACAGGCAGTACCCAGAACCGAACCCGGATCGCTGGAGCTGTGAGGCTGCAGTGCTAACCACTGCGCCGCCCCTACTGTCTCTGCATTGCACAGTTCTTTTTGTTCATTCATGGGATGGGAGTGTTGCTGGCATGTATTTGGAGCCCATCCCTCATTTCCCTTGAGGTGGTGGTGATGAGCTGTGTTCTTGAAGTGCTGCAGTTCATGTAGTGTAGGTACACCCACACTACTGTTAGGGACAGAGTTCCAGGATATTGACCCAGCAACAGTGAAGGAATAGTGATACAGTTCCAAGTCAGGATGCTGCGTGATTTGGAGGGGAACTTGCAGGTGGTGATGTTCCCATGTGCTTGCTGCCCTTGTTCTTCTAGGTGGTAGAGGCCAGGGATTTGGCAGGTGGGGTTGACGGAGACTGGGCGAGTTGCTGCAGGGCATCTTACAGATGGTACACACTGCGGCCACTGTGCATGTGATGGAGGGAGTGACTGTTTAAAGTGGTAGATGGGGTGCCAATCAAGCAGGTTGCTTTGTCCTGGATGGTGTCAAGCTTCTTGAGTGTTGTTGGAGCTGCATTCACCCAGGCAAGTGGAGAGTATTTCATCAAACTCCTGACTTATGTCTTACAGTTGGACAGGCTTTGGGGAGCCGGGAGGTGAGTTACTCACTACAGAATTCCCAACATCTGACCTGCTCTTGTAACCTCAGTATTTACAAGGCTGATCAACGGTAACTCCCCAGGATGTTGAGGGTGGGGGGATTCACTGATGGCAATGCCATTGAATGTCAAAGGTTAGATTCTCTCTTGTTAGAGATGGTCATTGCCTGGCACTTGTGTTACTGCCAATTATCAGTCCAAGCCAGAATGTTGTCCAAGTCTTGCTGCATCTGGACACCAACTGATTTAATATCTGAGCTGTTGCAAATTGTAACACTGCAACAATCCATACTCGGTCTAATGTAGCTTCAGCAGGTTAGCACCTCACTGTTGCCTCACCTCTGAAGTTCAGTTCTTTTGTTCACGTTTGGACCAAGGACTTAATGAGGTCTGGAGCCAAGTGGCCCAGGCGCAACCAAATTGAGCATTGGTGATGAGCTTATTGCTGAGTAAATGTCGCTTGATAGTGCTGTCATCAACACGTTCCATCCCTTTGCTGATGATAGAGAGTAGACTGATGGGGCAGTAATTGGCTGGATTGGATTTGTCCTGTTTTTTGTGGACAGGACATATCTGGGCAATTTTCCACATGGTCAGGTGGATGCCAGTGTTGTAGCTGTACTGGAACAGCTTGACTAGGGTCGTGGCTAGTTCGGGAGCACAAGTCTTCAGTACTGCAGCCGGAATGTTGTCAGGATTTTTGCTGTATCTAGTGCGGCCAGCCATTTCTTGACATCGCATGGAGTGAATTGAGTTGGCCAAACACCAGCATCTGTGATGCTGCAGACCTCAGGAGTAGGCTGAGATGGATCATCCACTCGGCACGTCTGGCTGAAGATGGTTGCAAATGCTTTAGCCTTGTCTTTTGCACTGACGTGACTGGCTCCCCTGGCCAGTTGTTTAATTGTACACCACCATTCATGACTGGATGTATCAGGACCGCAAAGCTTTGCTCTGATCTGGTGGTTGAGGGATTGCTTAGCACTGTCTATGACATGGTGCATCCACTGTTTAGCATGCATATAGTCCTGTGTTGTAGCTTCAGCAGGTTGGCACCTCCTTTTTAGATACGCCTGGTGCTGCTCGTGGCATACTCTCCTACCCTCCTCATTGAATCAGGGTTGATCCCTTGGCTTGACGGTAATGGTAGAGTGAGGGATATGCCAGGCCATTAGGTTACAGGTTGTGATTTCATATAATTCTGCTACTGGCGATGGCTCACAGCACCTCATGGATGCCCAATTTTGAGCTGCTAGATCTGTTCTGAATCTATCGCATTTAGCACAGCATATATTTCCATTAAAAAAGATAGAAGTCAATATCAAAGAACAAAGAACAGTACAGCACAGGAACAGGCCATTCGGCCCTCCAAGCCTGCGCCGATCTTGATGCCTGCCTAAACTAACACCTTCTGCACTTCCGGGGCCCATATCCCTCTATTCCCTTCCTATTCATATATTTGTCAAGATGTCTCTTAAACGTCGCTATCGTATCTGCTTCCACCACCTCCCCTGGCAGCAAGTTCCAGGCACTCACCACCCTCTGTATAAAGAACTTGCCTTGCACATCCCCTCTAAACTTTGCCCCTTGCACCTTAAACCTATGTCCCCGAGTAACTGACTCTTCCACCCTGGGAAAAAGCTTCTGACTATCCACTCTGTCCATGCCGCTCATAACTTTGCAAACCTCTATCATGTCGCCCCTCCACCTCCGTCGTTCCAGTGAAAACAATCCGAGTTTATCCAACCTCTCCTCATAGCTAATG
The DNA here is from genome assembly GCF_036365525.1 of Heterodontus francisci. Taxonomy (NCBI): domain Eukaryota; kingdom Metazoa; phylum Chordata; class Chondrichthyes; order Heterodontiformes; family Heterodontidae; genus Heterodontus; species Heterodontus francisci. The sequence continues at coordinate 70,398,275 of NC_090378.1, forward strand.
CCCTCTAGACCAGGCAACATCCTGGTAAACCTCCTCTGTACCCTCTCCAAAGCCTCCACGTCCTTCTGGTAGTGTGGCGACCAGAATTGCACACAATATTCTAAGTGTGGCCTAACTAAGGTTCTGTACAGCTGCAATATGACTTGCCAATTTTTATACTCTATGCCCTGACCAATGAAGACAAGCATGCCGTATGCCTTCTTGACTACCTTATCCACCTGCGTTGCCACTTTCAGTGACCTGTGGACCTGCACGCCCAGATCCCACTGCCTGTCAATACTCCTAAGGGTTCTGCCATTTACTGTATACCTCCCACCTGCATTAGACCTTCCAAAATGCATTACCTCACATTTGTCCGGATTAAACTCCATCTGCCATTTCTCCGTCCAAGTCTCCAACCGATCTATATCCTGCTGTATCCTCTGACAATCCTCATCATTATCCGCAACTCCACCAACCTTTGTGTCATCCGCAAACTTACTAATCAGACCAGCTACATTTTCCTCCAAATCATTTATATATACTACAAACAGCAAAGGTCCCAGCACTGATCCCTGCGGAACACCACTAGTCACCTCCCTCCATTCAGAAAAACACCCATCCACTAATACCCTCTGTCTTCTATGACCGAGCCAGTTCTGTATCCATCTTGCCAGCTCACCTCTGATCCCGTGTGACTTCACCTTTTGTACCAGTCTGCCATGCGGGGCCTTGTCAAAGGCTTTACTAAAGTCCATATAGATAACATTCACTGCCCTTCCTTCATCAATCATCTTCATTACTTCCTCAAAAAACTCAATCAAGTTAGTAAGACACGACCTCCCCTTCACAAAACCATGCTGTCTCTCGCTAATAAGTTCGTTTGTTTCCAAATGGGAGTAAATCCTGTCCCGAATAATCCTCTCTAATAGTTTCCCTACCACTGACGTAAGGCTCACTGGCCTATAACTTCCTGGATTATCCTTGCCACCCTTCTTAAACAAAGGAACAACATTGGCTATTCTCCAGTCCTCTGGGACCTCCTCTGTAGCCAATGAGGATGCAAAGATTTCTGTCAAGGCCCCAGCAATTTCTTCCCTTGCCTCCCTCAGTATTCTAGGGTAGATCCCATCAGGCCCTGGGGACTTATCTACCTTAATGCTTTGCAGGACACCCAACACCTCCTCCTTTTTGATAATGAGATGACTGAGACTATCTACACTCCCTTCCCTAGGCTCATCATCCACCAAGTCCTTCTCTTTGGTGAATACTGATGCAAAGTACTCATTTAGCACCTCGCCCATTTCCTCTGGCTCCACACATAGATTCCCATCTCTGTCCTTGAGTGGGCCAACCCTTTCCCTGGTTACCCTCTTGCTCTTTATATATGTATAAAAAGCCTTGGGATTTTCCTTAATCCTGTTTGCCAATGACTTTTCATAATCCCTTTTAGCCCTCCTAACTCCTTGCTTAAGTTCCTTCCTACTGTCTTTATATTCCTCAAGTGCTTCATCTGTTCCTAGCCTTCCAGCCCTTACAAATGCTTCCCGAAACTTGCCAAACTTGTCTTTCTTCCTCACAGGAACATGCTGGTCCTGGATTCTAATCAGCTGACGTTTGAAAGACTCCCACATGTCAGATGTTGATTTACCCTCAAACAGCCGCCCCCAATCTAAATTCTTCAGTTCCTGCCTAATATTGTTATAATAAGCCTTCCCCCAATTTAGCACCTTCACCCGAGGACTACTCTTATCCTTTGCAATCAATTTGTAAAAGTATTAGAAAGGCTTTATGAATTGAAACAGAAATGCTGTGAATATCCAATTGAATTAATTTTCATGTTAATTGTTCCCTTTACATAAACCTCTTGTTAATGACAGTTTTTAATTTTAAGCTAGATATGTTACATTCATAGGTCTTATTATGGAATTAACAACAAATAAATAGAACAGTTGGTCAATGCACCAGTCCAAAGATAAAATGAGCTTTTGAATTTTATGCTAAAGCCATCAGGTATTTTTTTCAAACTTAACATGGGCGGCACAGTGGTTAGCACCGCAGCCTCACAGCTCCAGGGACCCGGGTTCGATTCTGGGTACTGCCTGTGCGGAGTTTGCAAGTTCTCCCTGTGTCTGCGTGGGTTTTCGCCGGGTGCTCTGGTTTCCTCCCACATCCAAAAGACTTGCAGGTGATAGGTAAATTGGCCGTTGTAAATTGCCCCTAGTGTAGGGAGGTGATAGGGAATATGGGATTACTGTAGTGTTAGTATAAATGGGTGGTTGTTGGTCGGCACAGACTCGGTGGGCCGAAGGGCCTGTTTCAGTGCTGTATCTCTAAATAAATAAAAAGGAAGATGCAGATTTCAATAGTTCATATTAAAACTGCAGAAATGCAAACTCAAAAGGAAAAAAAGGAAAATCTGCAAATACTGGAAATCTGAAATAAGAACAGAAAATGTTATAACTACATAGGAAGATGGAACTGTTCTCTTTAGGGCAGAGAAGATTAAGGGGAGATTTAATAGATATGCTCAAAATTATGAAGAGTTTTAACAGAGTAAGTAAAGAGAAAATGTTTCCACTGCCAGGAGGATGAGCAACCAAAGGGCTGTGAATCTTTGGAATTCTCTATCCCGGAGGGTTGTGGATGCTCCATCGTTGAATACATTTAAGGTTGGGATAGATAGATTTTTGGTCTCACAGGGAATCAAGGGATATGGGGAGCAGGCAAGAAAGTGGAATTGAAGCCCAAGATCAGCCACGATCGTATTGAATGGCAGAGCAGGCTCAATGGGCCATATGGTCTACTTCTGCTCTTATATTTTGTGTTCTTGCGTAACCAGAGGACACTGATTTAAAATAATTAGCAAAAGAACCAGGTGGGAGATAGAACCACAGAAACCTATAGCACAGGAGGTGCCCTTTGGCTCATTGTCACTGTGCTAGCTCTTTGAAAGAGACCAAGTTTGAACCACACACCTGCTTTTTGCCCACAACCCTGTAAATTCCTCATCCTTAAGAACCTGCCCAATTTAGTTTTAAAATTATTTATGGAATTAGTTTCCACCACCTTTTCAGATAGGGTTTCAGATTCCAACCACTCTGTGAAAACATTTCTCATCCCCTATTTAGCCTTTTGTCAATGATTTTGAATCGATGACCGCCAGTTATTGACCCACCAATCAGAGGAATAATTTTGCTTCACCTATGCTATCCAAACCTCTTCTCTGGAAAACCTCAGAGGTCACCTCCTACCCTTCCCTCTTCCAAGAACAGTCCTAACTTTCCAACCTCCCTTCCAACTGAAATCCCTCATCCCTGGTAACACCTACCACAAGGAGTAGCTGAGGCAAAAGGCATGGATGCATTTAAGGAGAAGCTAGATAAGCACATGAGAGAAAGGAATGGAAGGAGAAATTGATGGGGTTAGTTGAAGGAGGCTCATGTGGAGTATAAATACTGGCATGGACGTGTTGGGCTGAATGGCCCGTTTCTATGCTGCAAATACATTGTGTATAATTGTGTGTGTAATATCCTGATAAGCCTCCTTTGTACCCTTTGTAAAGCCCTTGCATCATCCTAGGGTTCTAAAAGAGATAGCTGCAGAAACAGTGGATGCTATGACTTTCCAGAATTCCTTAGATTCAGGTATGGTGCCATCAGCTTGGAAGCTGGCAAATACTACACCCCTTTTCAAGAAAGGTAGAGAGAAAACAGGTAAATACAGGCCAGTTAGCCTATCAGTCGTTGGGAAGAATCTGGAAACTATTAAAGAAGTCTTGGAAAATCATAGTATGATTAGAAGTCAGCAGGGTTTTACTAAAGGGAGATCCTGTTTGACAAATTTATTACGAGTTTTTTGAGGATGTAACTCGTATGGTAGATAAAGGGGAACCAGTAGATGTAGTATACCTGGATTTTCAAAAGGCATTCGATAAGGTGCTACATAAAAGATTAATAAGCAAGATAAGGGCTCATGACGTTGGGGGTAATATATTAGTGTGGACAGAGGATTGGTTAACAGATAGGAAGCAGACAGTGGGCATAAATGAGGCATTTTCAAGTTGTCAGGCAGTGAATAGTGGGGTGCCGCAAGAATTGGTGCTGGGGCCTCAGCTATTTACACTCTATATTAATGACTTGGATGAAGAGAGAGAGAGTAATGTATCTAAGTTTGATGATACAAAGCTCAATGGAAAGATAAGCTGTAGGGAGGATGTAGAGGCTGCAAAGAGATATAGACAGTTTAAGTGAGTGGGCAACAGGATGGCAAATGGAGTATAATATAGGGAAGTGTGAAGTTGTTCACTTTGATTGTAAAAACAGAAAAACAGAATATCTTTTAAAAGATGTGAAACTGCAAGTGCCGATGTTGAGAGTTTTGGGGGTACTTGTACAAGGAACGCACAAAGTTAAAATGCAGGTGCAGCAGGCTATTAGGAAGGCAAATGGCATGTTGGCCTTTATTGCAAGGGGATTGGAGTACAGGAATAAAGAAGTCTTACGAAAACTGTACAGGGCTTTGGTGAGACCACGTCTGGAATATTGTGCGCAGTTTTGGTCTCCACATTTAAGAAAGGATATACTTGCACTGGAGGCAGTGCAGCAAAGATTTACTAAATTGGTCCCTGGGATGAACGGGGTTGTCCTATGATGAGAGACTGAGTAAATTGGGCCTATATTCTCTGGAGTTTAGAAGAATGAGAGGCGATCTATTTGAGACATACAAGATTCTGAAAGGGCTTGATAGGGTAGAAGCTGAGATATTGTTCCCACTGGTCAGGGAATCTAGAACACGGGGACACAGTCTCAGGATAAGGGGGCAATCATTTAGGACTGAGATGAGGAGAAATTATAACACTTAAAGGGTTGTGAATCTTTGGAATTCTCTACCCCAGAGGGTTGTGGATGCTCCATCATTGAATACATTTAAGGCTGCGATAGATAGATTTTTCGTCTCACAGGGAATCAAGGGATATGGGGAGGGGGCAGGAAAGTGGAATTGAAGCCCAAGATCAGCCATGATGGCCATGTGGTCTACTTCTGCTCCTATTTCCTGTGCTCTTTGTACATCATTCCTGAAGTGATGTCCAGAAATGTCCATAATACTTCAGCTAAGGCCGAACCAGTGATTTGTAAGTTCTATCACGATCACTCATATTTTCTGTCTCCATTTATAAACCCAAGTGACGCATATTTTTTTAAACCATCTAATCAATCTGGCCTGCCACCTTTAAGGATGTGTGTATATGGACACCAAGATCTGTCTCCTCACCTCCACTTTTCAAAATCATGCCATTTATAGTTTACTGTCTTTCCACATCAGTACTCCCAAAGTGCATCACTTCACAGTTCTCCGCATTGAATTCCATCTGCCATACTTCTGCCCATTTCACCCATCTTTTCTATGTCATCTGACAATAACTATCCTATACTTTGTCAAGCTTTGTATTATCTGCAATTTTATAATGCTGCTCTCTCCACCCATATCTAGGTTGTTTATAAAAATTTAAAAGAGCAATGGACCCAAAACTAACTGAGGAATGCAACGGCAAACTACCTTCCAGTCTGAAAAGCATCCATCCACTACCACCCTTTGCTTCCTCTCACTGAGAGGATTCTGAATCCATACTGCCACTTTTCCATCAATTCCAAGGGTCTCCATCTGCTTAATAAGCCTCCCATATGGCAATCTGTCAAATGCTTTCCAAAAATCCATGGACATTTCTACTCACTACCTTGATCAACTTTCTCTGTTTTCTGAAAGAATTTAATTAAGTTAATCAGGTATAATTTGCCTTTATCAAGTCCATGCTGACTCTCCTTGATTAATCCATGAATTTCCAAATGTAAGGTTTATTTTGTCCTTGATAGTTTCCAATAACTTACCCACCACCAAAGTTATGCTGACTGGCCTATAATTTCCTTGTTTATCCCTCTCCCTTTTGTAAATATTGGAGCGCAACCCTCCAGTCCTCCTCCTGCATCCAATGAAGATTGAAAGATTGTGACAATGCCTCTGCTATTTCTACCTATGCTTCTTTCAGCAATTGAAGTGTAATGGGTGTATTCCATCAGAACCACGTGACTTAGCAAGTTTCACTAATGCAAATGTTTAAGTATGTCTTCTCTATCTATTACCATCACATCCATAACTTCCCTCTGCTCTTTTGGTGCAACCTTCACATCATCTGCTTCCTTTGAGAATGTTAGCTATATCCTCTGCCTTAACACAAAGATTTCCCTTTGTGTCCTTACTAGGTCCAAATTCACCCCTAGCTAAACCCTTACACTTTATAGGTTTATAAGATGTTTCAGGGTTAAATGTAATGCTGCCTGCTAACCTCTTTTGATAAACTCTCTACCTCATAAAAAAAACTTTTTCAATTCTGCCCTGCATTTCCCATTATCATCCTGGTTATTGACAATGAAGAGAATTTTTAAAAAATATTGACAGTGAATTGTCATGATATTGAATGCACTACCTGAAAGAGTGGTGGAAGCAGATTCAATAGTAACTTTCAAAAAGGGAATTGCATATATACTTGAAAAGGAAAATTTTGTAGGGCTGTGGGGAAAGAGACTCACACAAGGAGGGCGGCACAGTGGCGCAGTGGTTAGCACTGCAGCCTCACAGCTCCAGGGACCCGGGTTCAATTCTGGGTACTGCCTGTGTGGAGTTTGCAAGTTCTCCCTGTGTCTGCGTGGGTTTTCTCCGGGTGCTCCGGTTTCCTCCCACAAGCCAAAAGACTTGCAGGTTGATAGGTAAATTGGCCATTATAAATTGTCACTAGTATAGGTAGGTGGTAGGGAAATATAGGGACAGGTGGGGATGTTTGGTAGGAATATGGGATTAGTGGAGGATTAGTATAAATGGGTGGTTGATGTTCGGCACAGACTCGGTGGGCCGAAGGGCCTGTTTCAGTGCTGTATCTCTAATCTAAAAAAAAAAGGAGCTGGCACAGGCACGATGGGATGAATGGACTCCTTTTATGCTACAAGAATCTTTTATCTGTTGTCCAGCTGGGTAGGCCTGCCCTAACCTGTTTCCATTCCTATCTATCCAGTCATAACAAACATATCTGCTGCAATGGTTTTGCTTCCTGCTCCTGCACTGTTATTTCTGAGGTCCTCCAAGGATCTATCTATCCATGCCCCCTACCATTTCTCATCTACATGCTGCCAAATTGACAAAAATCATTTGAAAACACACGAGGTTCCACACATACGCTGATGACACCCAGCTCTACCGCACCGCCACCTCTCTCAACCCTTCCACTGCCAGAATTGTCATTTGGCTTGTCCAACATTCAATACTGGACCAACAGCAATTTTCTCCAACTAAACATTGGGAATACCAAAGCCAGTCATCATTCTGCACCACAAATTCTGTTCTCTAGTCACCAACTCCACTCCTCTGCCTGGTTGCTATCTGAGGCTGAATCAGACAGTTCATAACCCTAACTCCCTTTATGTGATAAGCTTCCACCCTCATATCCACTCCCATCACCAAGATAGCCTACTTCCCCCTCCATAACATCACTTGTCTCTGCCTGTGCTTCAGCTTAATTGCTACCAAAACCCACATCTGTGCCTTTGTTACTTCTCAGCTTAACTATTCTAACACTCCCCTGGTCAGCCTCCCATCTTCAACTTTCCATAAACTTGTGCTGATCCAAAACTCTGCTGTCCCTATCCTAATTCACACACTACCCCTGTGATTAGATTAGAGATACAGCACTGAAACAGGGCCTTCGGCCCACCGAGTCTGTGCCGACCATCAACCACCCATTTATACTAATCCAACATTAATCCCATATTCCTACCAAACATCCCCACCTGTCCCTATATTTCCCTACCACCTACCTATACTAGTGACAATTTATAATGGCCAATTTACCTACCAACCTGCAAGTCTTTTGGCTTGTGGGAGGAAACCGGAGCACCCGGAGAAAACCCACGCAAACACAGGGAGAACTTGCAAACTCCACACAGGCAGTACCCAGAATTGAACCCAGGTCCCTGCAGCTGTGAGGCTGCAGTGCTAACCACTGTGTCGCCCTGTGCTCGCATTCTTGTTTTCAAATCCCTCCATGGCTTTGTCCTTCCCTTCTCCAGCCCTACAACCACTCCTGAGATCTCTGTTCTTCTCCAATTCAGGCCTCTGGTACATCTCCGATTGTAATTGCTCCACCATTGATGGCTGTGCCTTCAGTTGCCTGGAACTTGGGTTCTGGAATTCGCTCCCTAAACCTCTTCCTTTAATACTCAACAACTTGTATTTATATGGTATTTCTCTCCCCTCTTCTTTCCCTTCACCCCCGCCCGGCTTCTCGCTCCTCCTTCCCCAGTTACGCTCCCAGAAAACCCTCCACACCCTCAAATCCCCCAGGGCAGGCCCCACCCCCAAGCTCAACCCCAGGCCCCACCCACAACCCCCAAGCTGAACCCCAGGCCCCACCCACAACCCCCAAGCTCAACCCCAGGCCCCACCCACAACCCCCAAGCTCAACCCCAGGCCCCACCCACAACCCCCAAGCTCAACCCCAAGCCCCACCCACAACCCCCCCACCTTCCTCCAGTTCAACCTCCCTCCCACCACCGGGTTCCAGTCATCATCTTCTTCCAAACTGAGGCCTCGCCACAGTACTTGAAGCCGCGATTAGGCTACTCCTGACCACGAAATACAACGGCACTGTGAACCCCAACCCTACCTTTAATCCCCGCCATCTTCCTGCTACTCCGACTCTGCTCTCCCCTTCCGCCACCAACCGAGAGACAGCCAATCAGTAGCTCCACTACCGACGGACGGGCAGCCAATCAGTGACTCCACCACCAAATGAGAAGTAGCCAATCAGTGAGTCTATCATCGACCGAGGTCAGCCAATCAACAGCTCCGTCATATACCGTTATTCAGAGCACAGCTGTCGTGCTCGTTTACAACCAATCAGTACGGGCATACTGCAAAACCTCCAACCAATAGGCATAGACATCCTGCTGGGTAACTAGCCATTCATTACCACCCTGACAAACGGCTCACCAATCAGTCAATAGTTCCGGCTAGATAACCAATCATATGCAGGATCTGCTGCCAGTTACTCCAATCATCGGGACCGTAGAGCCTCTTGCTTGTCTATTCTGACCAATTGGCGACATCGTTGTGACCTACATAGGATGGACTGAGCCAAATGAGAGTCCTATCCACTACCCTCACTTACCGGCATAAAGGAATTATGATCCAAGCGAATGTTCGGCCAAAGCAAATAATTTGTAAGGAATTTTAGTTTTAAATATCTTTTCCAGCCTTGGAAAGTGAGCAAAAGCAAAATACTGGGGATGCTGGAAATCTGAAATAAAACAGAAAATGTTGGAAAGGCTCATCTGGCAACATCTGTGGAGAAACAGAATTAATGCTTCAGGTCTGTGAACTTTCATCAGAACTGGAAAGTGAGCAATTGATATCCTTCTTTAAACAAAGGCATAGTGGAAAGAGTAAAGAGACACAAAAATACATTTTCTGATCCTTCTGCCACTGGAAACAATTTCTCCTCATTTACTCCATCAAAATCATTCATGAATTTGAATACCCCTTTCAAATCTCCTTTTAACCTCAGCCCCAATTTTCCAGTATCCCCCATAACTCATCCTTAGTACCATTCTAGAAAATCTGTTCCCTCTTGGTGTGTTTCCTAAAACGTGGTGCCCAGAATTGGCCGAAGTAACATAGCTGAGACCTAACCATTGTTTTATAAAGATTTAACATAACTTCTTTCCTTTTGTACTCTTATTGCTGTATTAATAAAGCTAAGGATCCCATATGCTTTCTTAACTGCCTTCTCAATTTGGCCTGCCACCTTCAAAGATATGTGTACATAGACCTTCAGGGCTCTCTGTTCCTGTACCCCCTTTAAAATTGCACCATTTAGTTCTTCAGAATCTTGCTTCTCTCTCCATAGATACTGCCTGACCTGCTGTTTATTTCCGGCATTTTCTGTTTTTATTTCAGATTTCCAGCATCCGCAGTATTTTGCTTTTATATGACCATTTAATTCATATTACCTCTTCTCATTCTTCCGACCAAAATGTGTCCCTTCACATTTCTCTGCCTTAAATTTCATCTGCCATGTGTGTGCCCATTTTACCAATCTCTCTGTCCTCCTGCAGTCTGTTGCAATCCTCCTAACTGTTTACTACATTTGAGTTTAATATCATCTGCAAACTTTGAAATTACACAATCAGAATTGTTACAGCGCAAAAGGAGTCAATTCGGACCCATCTTGTCTGCACCAGCTCTCCAAATACTCAAGTCCATGTCATTAATTTTTATCAAAAACAGTTAATACCGACCCCTGGAGAACACTACTGTATATTCCTTTCTGGTATGTAAAACAACTGTTCACCAATACAATAAAAGCAAAATACTGCAGATGCTAGAAATCTGAAATAAAAACAAAAAGTGTTGGAAATACTCAGCAGGTCTGGCAGCATCTGTGGAAAGAGAAGCAGCGTAATGTTTCAGGTCAGTGATCTTTCATCCTGAAATGTTAACTCTGCTTCTCTCTCCACAGATGCTGCCAGACCTGCTGAGTATTTCCAGCACATTTTGTTTTTATTTATGCTCACCACTGCACTCTGCTTGCTGCCCGTGGCCAATTTTCACATAGAGTCATTGAGTCATTTACAGCACAGAAAAAGGCCATTCGGCCCATTGAGTCCAGGCTGGCTCTCCATGGAGCTATCCAGTCAGTCCCACTCTCCTGCTCGATCCCTGTAGCCTTGCAAGTTTATTATCTTCAAGTGGCCATCCAATTTCCTCTTGAAGTCATTGATTGTCTTTGCTTCTATCACCATTATGGGCAGCAAGTTCCAGGTCATTACCACCCGCTGCATACAAAAGTTCCTCCTCCTATTCCCCCTGTATCTCTTGCCCAAAATCTTCAATCTGTTTCCCTTAGTCCTTGTACCATTGGTTAAAAGGAACAGTTTTTCCTTGTCTAACTTATATAAGCATGTCATAATCTTGTACATCTCTATTAAATCTCCCCTCAATCTCCTTTGCTCTAAGGAGAACAACCCCAGTGTTTCCAACTTAACCTTGTAACTAAAATCCTCCATCCCTGGAATCATTCTGGTAAATGTCCTCTGTACCCTCTCAAGGATCCTCACATCCTTCCTAAAGTGTGGTGACCAGAACTGGATGCAGTACTCCAGTTGGGGCCTTATCAAAGCTTTATAAAAGACATGGGCTTTAATTTTGTAAACAAGTCCATTGTGTGGTACTTTGTCTAACATCTTTTGAAAGTTGATATACATAGTAACAACAACACTACTCTCACCAACTTTTCCATTGCTTCATCGCATACTTCCCTCAGCAAACTAAAAAGATGTTAGATTCCACGTTGTTATGATCCTGTAGTTTTTTTATCTTTTCCAGGAAGTATGCGGTGTGCCTTTAAGGCTGTAAAAGGATCAGTACTGCTTTAAGAACGAGCAAGCCTCAGGAATTACTAAGAGGATGCATTTTGCTTTCCATTAGATACAGCCAAACAGAGAGGGAACCAACCAGCTTCAAAGAATGCATCTTGGTTATCCGGCAACAGCCATTTGGAGAACACGGACAAAGATACAACATTGCCGATTGCCTTTTAAAAAACTAGCTAAAAAACTGTCTTTTGACAGACACAGTTAACAGACAGACACAGACAGCTGTTTTGCCAGCATATACTGAAGGAAAGAGAGCTCTCCCTCGATTTATTTAAACCCTATTTATCATACTCTCAGAATTCTGATGTCAAACCAGATTAATTTCTTATAAGAAAATAACCAATTACTTTAACGACTGAACGGTAATTGCTGAATTCATCGCTGGAAAAAGAAGAGCATCACTTCAACTGGAACTAGATTACTGACTGTCCTACTGTTGAAGAACCTTTTTTTTCCCATCAGACAGCTGTGGGGACTTCAAGCAACCTTGGACTGTTCCACATTGTAAGATTTCACTTCGGCAGGAATGTAAATCTGTAAGGACACTATTTTTTTCTACTTTAAATTTTTTTTATCATAGTAGTATTTAAGAATTTAGTTTTTCTAATTAAACAGTTAATTTATTAAACTAAAGACACCTGGTTTGGTTAGCCTCATTCGGGGGTTAATAGATGGTCAATTTGGCTGTGGTTTTCTTTATTTAGAAAGTTTAAAGTGATATGTTAGGTGATCCGTGGAGTGGCGGGACTGATTTGACAGTGCATTGCTCCCACCGCAATCAGAATCAAATACTTTGATTGGGGGCTTTGTCTTGAGGTGTCAGTCGGAACATATTAATTGGGGGCTTCTCCAGGATTGAATCATATTTAATTCAGTGGCTCGCATCTGGGATCAGAATCAGACTAATTTGGAGGGTTCACATTTGGAATCATATTAACTACTCATCTCTGGGATATCTTATTTAAATTGGGGTCTTGCATTTGGCATCATATTCAATTGCTCTTGCATCTGGGATCATAGCAATTGAAAACTCGATTGTTGGGATCTAAATCTAATGCCAATTACAAAGAAAATAAAAGAACTAGGTCTGTTGTATAATAAGGTACCTTTGTAATGGCATTAGTGGTTGCAGCAGAGCTTTTGGGAAAGCAGAATGTTTCCCTGAGTGACTGATAACTTTAACTAAGAACAAATTAAAAGAATTGGCAGCAAAATTGGGGTTGGAATTGAAATTAGGTGCCAAAAAAGCAGAGATAATTGATCTAATAGCTGAACATCTGGAATTAGAAGATGATAATAATGATGAAGGGCAATACGAGGAACGAGAAGGTAGTAGGTCCGAGTGCAGTGGCATTGGCTAGGATTGTTAGAAATGAAAAAAAATTGCGGCGGAAAAATAATTAAGAAAACTTCGGAGAGAGAGTGAAAGAGGAGAGGGAATTTAAATTAAAAGAGATGGAACTAAGACAAAGGGGTAGTCTTAAATCCAGGGAAAATTCAGGTCAGGAAGAATCTGCATTTAGCCCAGGACCAAGCAAAAAGTTGTTTAAATTTATACAAGCTCTTCCTAAGTTTAAGAAAGAGATGTAGAGGCATTTTTCATATCTTTTGAAAAAAATAACCAACAGATGAAATGGCTGAAAGAAAGCTGGACACTGCTTATACAGGGCAGATTGGTAGGCTGAGCTCATGGAGCTTGTGCCATGCTTCCTGAAGAGGCTCTGCAGATTATGAGATGGCAAAAAAGGCTATTCTCACTGCGTATGAATTAATATCTGAAGCTCACCATCAGAAGTTTAGGAACTTATGGAGATTGGCTGGGCAGACATATTTAGAATTTGAGAGGATGAAGCAAATTAACTTTGGCTGTTGGATACGGGCATTAAAGATAGAAACCACATATGAGAACCTTTGAGAATTGATTCTCTTAGAAGAGTTTAAAAATTCCATTCCTTCAGTAGTGAAAACTCATATAGATAACCTGAAAGTTTTGAAAGCTAGGCAAGCAGTGGAAATTGCTTATGATTTTGAGCTTGTGAATAAGTCAACCTATTTTGTCCGTCATCCCCATAAACCCGAGAAGGATAGAAAGTGGGAGAGTGAAAGGAAGGCCAAGTAGCCAGGGACAAGAAGGAATAGCTGCAAATGCCCCAGGATCACCTCCTCAGCTCAGAAAGGAAGGTGCTGAGGGTAGAAGTGAGGTTCGAAAGCCAAAATGTTATCATTGCAACAAAACGGGTCATCTTCGTTCAAAGTTCTGGAAATTGTTAGGTAAACCTATAGGACTTGTTGGGGTACGCAAAGCTAGTGCAAAAAAAAAAGACTCGGACTGAGAGTATAGCAGACCAGGCTATAGCTTTACCGAAAGCTGTGAAATCAGATACTAAAACTAAAAGGAGTGTAGAGGTTCAGAATAAAATACCCAAGGGTTATAATGAATTTTTGTCAAAGGGGAGAGAAACTCCATATCCTGTAAGTGGGGGTGAAAAACCTATCATTATAACGTTTCCACCAGCGAGCGCCTTGAATGCTAAAGTTTTAGTTCATGGAATTGGTGGGGAGTATATACCCATACCTTTGTATAAAGTACGCCTTGAGAGTGACTTAATATCTGGGATAATAACTGTAGGTGTTGTCCACCGTTTACCAGTGAAGGGAATTGATCTACTCCTAGGAAATGATTTGGCTGGATCAAAAGTATCAGTTTCTCCTATAGTTACAGAGGAACCAAGTGAAATTAAGGAAACAGAGCAATTACAGGAACAAGTTCTGGGAATATTTCCTGCGTGTGTAGTCACTCGAGCAATGGCTAAACACGCTCCATCGTCAGAGGTAAAAGGGGCACCACAAATAGAAAGCCTGAAACCTTATTTGGGCATTTAGATAATCCAACTGAGATGTTTAACAGATCATTTATCATTGCAGCACAGCAAGCTGATCCAGAGATATACCAAATAGCACAGACGGCTCTATCAGAAGCTGAGACAAAAGGAGTTCCAGAAGGCTATTATATGGCAAATGGGGTTTTTAGGAGGAAATGGAGACGGCCTCGGAGACCTGCTGATGAAGACTGGGCAGTTGTTGAACAGATAGTGGTACCACCTAAATAACGACCAGAATTATTAAGGTTAGCACACGACATTCCTTTTGCAGGACATAGGGGAATTCGGAAGACCAAATCACTTATAAGCCAATATTATTACTGGCCAGGTCTCACAAAAGATGTGAGATAATTTTGTAGGACATATCATACCTGTCAAATGGTGGGAAAACCACAACCTACCATAAAACCAGGGGATGATGTATTAGTGTTGTTACCATTACAGGAAGAACTATTAGAAGCACAGTTAAGTGGCCCATATAGAGTGATCAAAAGAGTGGGTAAGGTAGATTACTTGATTGACACCCCTGATCACCCAAAGAAGAACCGGTTGTGTCACATTAACATGCTCAAACAATTTTTACCACAGGGAGGAAGATAAGCCAGTACAGATATATAAGGTAATCGGGACTTTTGAGAAGGAAAAGGATAGTGAGGATGAGGCAGAAGCAGGTGTAAGAAATTCTCAGATTGAACCTCCAACTATCCAATTAGCGAATACAGAATGGCTAGGAAAATTAGACGATAGGCTTTTACACTTAGAGGCAAAACAGCATGAAGACCTAACCAAGGTTTACACAATGTTTCGATAAGTTTGTAGGGATAAGCTGGGGTGTACAACCTTAGCCACATGTGATGTGGGTATAGGGGGAACCATTCCTTTAAAACAACATCCTTGCCACTTAGGTCCAGACGGACAGGCCCAAGTGGAAGCAGGGGTACAATGCATGCTGAAGGGCATCTTAGTTGAACCTAATCAGGACAGCTGGAATTTGCAGGTGGTCTTGATGTCTAAACCTGATGGGTCAGCTCAAACTTGCGTAGGTTCTAGAAAAGTAACTACGGTAAAGAAGGCAGACTCCTACCCAAATTCTCATTTAACGGACTGTATGGACAGAGTGGGCAACATCATGTGTCTTAAAGAGACAGATGTGTTGGAGGGATACTGTCAAATTCCTTTGACACCCCAAGATAAGGAAAAGCCAGCTTGTTACCGGACAGGGTTTTCCAGTGTCAAGTGATGCCACATAGGATAAGGGGTACTCGAGAAATTTCTCAGAGAATAGTGAACCCAGTAGTGGTCAGTGCTTCTAGCTGTGCAGTTCACCTGGCTGAGGTGATGGACCATCGGGCCACTTGGAAGAAAAACACAAAACAACTGGAAGACAATGCTTGGAAATTTTAAATGGGCTAATTGGGACAACCTTTTGAAATTTTAAAGCCGAAAATGTTCTAGTGGAACTTGTTGCTTTAATCTTACCATTTTTAGAGAAAAGTATACGCCTGTAAATGCGGGAAAAAAAGTGTGCCAGCTTTTTTTTTCAATTTGCATTTTTTACACATTGTAATGAAATGCATTTTAGGAATGGTGTTTCATTCCGCCAGTTTTTTTTTCTTTTCCGGGAAGTATGCGGTGTGCCTTTAAGGCTGTAAAAGGATCAGTACTGCTTTAAGAACCAGCAAGCCTCAGAAATTACTAAGATGATGCATTTTGGTTGCCGTTGGATACAACCATACGGAGAGGGAACCAACCAGCTTCAAAGAATGCATCCTGGTTATCCGGCAACAGCCATTCGGAGAACAAGGACAAAAATACAATGTTGCTGATTGCCTTCTGAAAAACTAGCTAAAAAACTGGCTTTTGACAGAAACCGTTAACAGACAGACACAGACAGCCATTTTGTTCAGCATATACTGAAAGAAAGAGAGCTCTGCCTCAGTTTATTTAAACCCTATTTATTATATTCTCAGAATTCTGATAAGTCAAGCCAGATTAATTTCTTAAAAGAAAATAACCAATTACTTTAACTACTGAACTGTAATTGCTGAATTCATCGCTGGAAAAAGAGCATCACTTCAACTGGAACTAGATTACTGACTGTCCCACTGTTGAAGAACCTTTTTTCCCCATCAGACGGCCGTGAGGACTTCAAGCAACCTTGGACTCTTCCACATTGGAAGATTCCATTTCGGCAGGAGCGTAAATCTGCAAGGACACTAATTCTTTCTATTTTAAATGCTGTTTGTATCTTAGTACAAAGAACAAAGAACAAAGATAATTACAGCACAGGAACAGGCCCTTCGGCCCTCCAAGCCTGCGCCGATCCAGATCCTCTCTCTAAACATGTCGCCTATTTTCTAAGGTTCTGTATCTCTTTTCTTCCTGCCCATTCATGTATCTGTCTAGATACATCTTAAAAGAATCCATCGTGCCCGCATCTACCACCTCCGCTGGCAATGCGTTCCAGGTGCCCACCACCCTCTGCGTAAAGAACTTTCCACGCATATCCCCCCTAAACTTTTCCCCTTTCACTTTGAACTCGTGTCCTCTAGTAATTGAAACCCCCACTCTGGGAAAAAGCCTCTTGCTATCCACCCTGTCTATACCTCTCATGATTTTGTACACCTCAATCAGGTCCCCCCTCAACCTCCGTCTTTCTAATGAAAATAATCCTAATCTGCTCAACCTCTCTTCATAGCTAGCGCCCTCCATACCAGGCAACATCCTTGTGAACCTCCTCTGCACCCTCTCTAAAGCATCCACATCCTTTTGATAATGTGGCGACCAGAACTGTACGCAGTATTCCAAATGTGGCCGAACCAAAGTCCTATACAACTGTAACATGACCTGCCAACTCTTGTACTCAATGCCCCGTCCGATGAAGGAAAGCATGCCGTATGCCTTCTTGACCACTCTATTTACCTGCGTTGCCACCTTCAGGGAACAGTGGACCTGAACACCCAAATCTCTCTGGACATCAATTTTCCCCAGGACTTTTCCATTTACTGTATAGTTCACTCTTGAATTGGATCTTCCAAAATGCATCACCTCGCATTTGCCCTGATTGAACTCCATCTGCCATTTCTCTGCCCAACTCTCCAATCTATCTATATTCTGCTGTATTCTCTGACAGTCCCCTTCACTATCTGCTACTCCACCAATCTTAGTGTCGTCTGCAAATTTGCTAATCAGTCCACCTATACTTTCCTCCAAATCATTAATGTATATCACAAACAACAGTGGTCCCAGCACGGATCCCTGTGGAACACCACTGGTCACACGTCTCCATTTTGAGAAACTCCCTTCTACTGCTACTCTCTGTCTCCTGTTGCCCAGCCAGTTCTTTATCCATCGAGCTAGTACACCTTGGACCCCAAGCGCCTTCACTTTCTCCATCAGCCTGCCATGGGGAACCTTATCAAACGCCTTACTGAAGTCCATGTATATGACATCGACAGCCCTTCCCTCATCAATCAACTTTGTCACTTCCTCAAAGAATTCTATTAAGTTGGTAAGACATGACCTTCCCTGCACAAAACCATGTTGCCTATCACTGATGAGCCCATTTTCTTCCAAATGGGAATAGATCCTATCCCTCAGTATCTTCTCCAGCAGCTTCCCTGCCACTGACGTCAGGCTCACCGGTCTATAATTACCTGGATTATCCCTGCTACCCTTCTTAAAAATTTAGTTTTTCTAATTAAATAGTTAATTTGTTGATCTGAAGATACCTGGTTTGGTTAGCCTCATTCAGGGGTTAATAGATGGTCAATTTGGCTGTAATTTTCTTTAATTTGGGAAGTTTAAAGTGATATGTTAGGTGATCCGTGGAGTGGCGGGACTGATTTGACAATGCATTGCTCCCACCGCAATCAGAATCATATATTTTGATTGGGGGCTTTGTCTTGAGCAGTCAGTCGTAATGTGTACACTGATGACATCCAGTACTTCCTCAGTACCACCTCTCCTGAGCCTGCCACTGTCTCTGATTTGTCACACTGCTAGTCTGACATTCAGTATCATATGAGCAGAACTTTCCTCCAACTACATATTGGGAAGATGAAGCCATGGTCTTCCTCAGTCCCCACTGAAAACTGCATTCCCTAGCCATCGACACCATCCCTTTTGCTGGCAGTTGCCTGAGGCTGAACCAGACCATTTGCAACCTTGGTGTCGTATTTGACCCAGAGATGATCTTCCAACCACATATCCACTCTATCACCGTCACTTCTGCCTCCGTAACTGCTGGACTCTGCTCTTGTCTCAACTCATCTGCTGCTCACCTGGCTGACTGCCCATTTTCCACCCGCCATAACCTTCAGCACATCCAAATCTCTGCTGTCCATATGTTGACTTACACCAAGTCCCATTCACCTGTGTGCTCACTGACCTGTATTGGCTCCTGATCCGACAACACCTCAGTTTTAAAATTTCTCATTGTTGTTTTCAATTTTATCTGTGACCTTGCCCCTCTCTAACCTCCTCCAGCCTTTCAAGCCTTCAAGACCTGTACGTTTCCATTCTGGCATCTTGCACACCTCCAATTTTAATCACTCCACAACTGGTTGCCGTGCCTTTAGCTTCTAAGGCCCTAAGCTCTGGAGGCCTCTCTCCACCTCACACTCCTTAAAGCACTCTTCAAAACCTTCCAGTTTCACCAAGCTTTTGGTCATCTGCCCTACTATCTCATGTGGTTCAGTGTGACATTGATGTCAGAGCAGTTCTGACAAAAGGTCATCGACCTAAAACATTAACTCTGTTTCACACTTCACAGATGCTGCCAGACCTGCAGAATATTTATAGCATTTTTTGTTTTTGCTTGAGCTAATGTTTGATGCCTGAGGCGAAGGTAGATAGTGAACGTAGAGTGTGGATTGGGGATACAATTTGTAATGGAGGAGTTTGGAGTTGTTTCTTCTCTCCACGATGATCTCAGCACAGTAAGCAAAGAAAAGGAGGCCTTGAAGTGATGGGAACAATGTTGGATGGAATAACCAGGCTGGTTGTTCCAGCTTATAGCCATGTATATTGAGTCATGGAGGTGGCTGCTGTAACTGTGGGAGGTGTGGGGATGGGAAACTGTCTTTGAGCTGGTGGAAAGAAGTCCATGTGGAATAAGGAGCAACAAAGTTGTTGAGATGAAGAGACGTTCATGTTATCCAAAGCGAATTCAAGTTGGAAGATGTTAGAGCATGAGAAGGCTTGAGTATATTTTATTACAGAAATATTATGGTGGATGGGTCTCAGACAAGCAGTTATATATGCAGGCGAGCACAGTTGGGGAGTGATCAGCAAGCCCCATCGGTAATAAAGACATCAGAGGTGTCAAAGCGACATGTGGGTGGGATAACAATCAAGTGCGGTTGAAGGAAGTGGGGAGAGCAGCTGTGGTCAGTTTGGATATGTTAAGGTAGAGATTACAATTACTGAGGGTGAGGAGTTTCTGGCACAGACATTGAGTCAAGAGAAGAGAGTATTTAGATAGAAATCAAATTGGGGCTGTGGAAGTCGTAGATGAGGAAAATCCTGAAAGTGGGGGAGGGGGGGAAATATAGAGAGGAGAAGGTTTTTGTAAGTGGAAAATTAGTCAGAAGTATAGGTGTCATCAGCAAATTTGGATCTGTGGCTTTCTATCCCATCATCTAAGTTTGTTAATCAGTACAGCAAACAGCTGAGGCCCCAACGCAGATCCTTGCAGGACACCACATTAGAATTAGAACATTACAGCGCAGTACAGGCCCTTCGGCCCTCGATGTTGCGCCGACCTGTGAAACCATCTGACCTACACTATTCCATTTTCATCCATATGTCTATCCAATGACCCCTTAAATGCCCTTAAAGTTGGCGAGTCTACTACTGTTGCAGGCAGGGCGTTCCACGCCCCTACTACTCTCTGAGTAAAGAAACTACCTCTAACATCTGTCCTATATCTATCACCCCTCAACTTAAAGCTATGTCCCCTCGTGTTTGCCATCACCATCCGAGGAAAAAGACTCTCACTATCCACCCTATCTAACCCACTGATTATCTTATATGTCTCTATTAAGTCACCTCTCCTCCTTCTCTCTAACGAAAACAACCTCAAGTCCCTCAGCCTTTCCTCGTAAGACCTTCCCTCCATACCAGGCAACATCCTAGTAAATCTCCTCTGCACCCTTTCCAAAGCTTCCACATCCTTCCTATAATGCGGTGACCAGAACTGCACGCAATACTCCAGGTGCGGTCTCACCAGTTTTGTACAGCTGCAGCATGACCTCGTGGCTCCGAAACTCGATCCCCCTACTAATAAAGGCTAACACACCATATGCCTTCTTAACAGCCCTATTAACCTGGGTAGCAACTTTCAGGGATTTATGTACCTGGACACCAAGATCACTCTGTTCATCTACACTACCAAGAATCTTCCCATTAGCCCAGTACTCTGCATTCCTGTTACTCCTTCCAAAGTGAATCACCTCACACTTTTCCGCATTAAACTCCATTTGCCATCTCTCAGCCCAGCTCTGCAGCCTATCTATGTCCCTCTGTACCCTACAACATCCTTCGGTACTATCCACAACTCCACCGACCTTAGTGTCATCCGCAAATTTACTAACCCACCCTTCTGCACCCTCTTCCAGGTCATTTATAAAAATGACAAACAGCAGTGGCCCCAAAACAGATCCTTGCGGTACACCACTAGTAACTAAACTCCAGTATGAACATTTGCCATCAACCACCACCCTCTGTCTTCTTTCAGTTAGCCAATTTCTGATCCAAAGCTCTAAATCACCTTCAACCCCATACTTCCGTATTTTCTGCAATAGCCTACCGTGGGGAACCTTATCAAACGCCTTACTGAAATCCATATACACCACATCCACTGCTTTACCCTCATCCACCTGTTTGGTCACCTTCTCGAAAAACTCAATAAGGTTTGTGAGGCACGGCATATCCTTCACAAAACCGTGCTAACTATCGCTAATGAACTTATTCTTTTCAAGATGATTATAAATCCTGTCTCTTATAACCTTTTCCAACATTTTACCCACAACCGAAGTAAGGCTCACAGGTCTATAATTACCAGGGCTGTCTCTACTCCCCTTCTTGAACAAGGGGACAACATTTGCTATCCTCCAGTCTTCCGGCACTATTCCTGTCGACAATGACGACATAAAGATCAAGGACAAAGGCTCTGCAATCTCCTCCCTGGCTTCCCGGAGAATCCTAGGATAAATCCCATCTGGCCCAGGGGACTTATCTATTTTCACACTTTCCAAAATTGCTAACACCTCCTCCTTGTGAACCTCAATCCCATCTAGCCTAGTAGTCTGAATATCAGTATTCTCAACAACATTTTCTTTCTCTACTGTAAATACTGACGAAACCCCCTGCCAATTAAAGTATTGGCCCATTGACCCTACTCTCTATCTCTTTCTGCTCAGCCAATCTCCTAACCAGGCCAGTAATTGGCCTTCAATTCCATGAGCTTCAATTTTATTAACAGTCTGTTATGAGGGACTTTATCAAATGCCTTCTGGAAGCCCATATAAATAACATCAATAGATATTCCCCCTTCCACTACTTCATCACTTCTTCAAAAAATTCACTCAGATAAGATAGGTCAAGCATGACTTACTCTCTACAAATCCATGCTGGCTCTCTCTGACCAACTGAAAATTTTCAAAGATGTTCAATCACCCTGTCCTTAATTATGGACTCCAGCAACTTCCCAACAACAAATGTTAGACTAACTGGTCTGTAATTCCCTAGTTTACCTTGCTCACCTTTCTTAAATAGTGGCATCATGTGCAATTTTCCAATCTAAATGAACACTTCCTGAATCGAGAGAACTTTGGAAGATTATAGATGGGGCATCTGCAATATTCTCACGCACTTCCTTTAATACCTTCGGATGGATATAATCTGGCCACTCTTTAGTGGCATTATTTTATTCATTAGTTACTTTGCTTATGTTAATTTTGTTGAGTCCCTGTCCCTGATTCAATAATAGTTTTCTTGGGCTGTCTGGCACACTGACCTTTACTGTAAATACTGACACAAAAGTAATTATTTAGCATATCCACCATTATCTTATTTTCATTCACAATTTCACTGCTAGCAGTTTTCAATGGACCCACATTGCTCTTGACTACCCTTCCTATTCCTAATATAATTGTAAGAAATATGTTGATTTTGATAACTCTTGCAAGTTTCTTTTCATACTTGCTTTCATAGTTCTTACTGTTGGTTTTGTCTCCATTTGCTGTTATTTGCATCTTTTCCATTTGATCTGAGGATCTGTGATATTGTTTGTATTTTGAATGCTTTTTGTTTTAGTTTTATTTCATCTCTTTACTCATCCATGGCTTTTTAAAAAAAAACAAGCTGAGCTGCCGCCCCTTAGGGCTATAAACTGGTTCGGTAGGACCATTAAAGTACTTTTGAACACCTTCCACTAATCTTTTGTCATTTACCCATTAACAGATTTACCCAGTTTAGTATGGACAGTCTCTGCCTCGTTACATTGAAACCAGTCTTTCCTAAATCTAGAATCTTAGTAGCAGTTTCCCATTTCTCCCTTTCAAACACTAACTGTTTTGCTGTTTTGACATTGTTTCCTTGGTTTAAAGGTTGTATTTATTGCTTGATGCTGTCTTTATGCTTGTGTAAACAGTTTTAATGCTATGTGTAATGTTAAATCAATAAAGGTAATTTTGATTTTCTTTGGCTGGCTACTGTCCAGGTACATGGAACCACTGGGATATCTGTATCTCTTCAAATATCATCCATTGTCTAAATTAAAAGATTTTGTTCAAAAAGTGTTCTTTTGCAAATAGACATTTACTCAATAGTCACAGTTTGAGCAAAAAGCAGAAATCAATTGCAGTTTGATCTGTACAACTACAAAAGTCAACTTTCAGCAATACACATTTATGTTTATTTCATGTCAATTATAGCTGGTATTATGTACAAGTTGGAATGAAGACCATATTCTACAAATTACAGACATTTCAATAGCCACATTTCAAATAACTTGACGTCAGATGTAGCAAACACAGACTGCATTATAAACTCAACATTCTTTCAGTCTACCCCTCCCTTGCCTCCCCATCCTACCCCACAAGAAGACACAAGTAATAGATCAAGGTTAACATGACATTCCCTGGACTGTATATGCAGGCATAAAAATTACACTGTAAAGCTTTTATTCTGTAATAGTAATGATCTCCATGATTCACACATGATTCCTTTGTGAATGGACAATAAATCATTTAGCTGTTTTGCAATACCACAGACTGCAGAATAATAAAGCATCTTAAAAATGGAACATTACAACAAATCATATATAGTACATATGAACAAAATGGTGTATGTTTTAAATAAAACATTTGGAATAATGCTCTAGAGTTAAGATCTGAATTTTCCATTGAAGTAAATAAAAGCGGTCTGAAAAATGGTCTTCTATCTGTACAAATGCTCATAATACAGCGTAGAGCTCATTGCAGCCACTGTTCAAGATTTTCTGTTCTATGTGTCTTTTGGCTTTCATTCATAGCCTGCCTGTTTGTGAGATGTTGATCTTCCAGGGAATCAACGATATTCCTTTTCGTTATTAACTTCAGCAAAAGAAGCCAATGGAATGTTACTGGTTACTTCAGCTTCCGTACAGCAGGTGAAAAGATTCCATGAAAATGTTAAGTAGAACTACTGGTCCTACAGCTTTTTTTTCTCCTGTTCGTGTGGGGCTGCACATGTCCTCCAGTTGGCAACTGCTCACAATGGCATTATTGATATCTGGGAGCTCAATTGTGGCAAAACGGAGCCACGGCATCTTATTTCACAAAGCAGCATTGCAACTACCCCGAGTGACCCTTAGGCCAGACACTGACCGAGATCGCTAGTGAGTAACACTGATCAATACTATCAGGAGATGATTCTAGATATGATATTGTAAGCTCACCACTTTACCTTGAGAATTGTGTTTTCTTTTATTTACAGACCCAGCGATGTTACATTGTCCAGCAATTAGTAACAGTCTCAACTATATTATTATACCAATATCAAATGGGGGGAAAAAAACAAGTGCAGCTGTAATGTGATGAATTTGAAATCACATGCAATACATTTCAGAGCAGAGAGAAAAGGTGTGTGTAGAGATAGGACTTAGGCAGTATGTTACATGATGCATTGCAAACAAATTTAGAAATCACAAGGAAAGGGGGTCAAATGTCCCCTTTATCTCAAAAATATTCCTATGTTTTCCATCTTATGTTTCGGTGTTCAATAAAACATGAGGGTTTGTTAATACAATGAGCAGTATGTCCTATCACAAGAGTTCATTAGTCGAGAGTGGCATCTAAACAATTAATGCAGTAAATGAGTGCCTGTATACAGATTTACCAAAGGAAAGCAATACACATCAACGTTAAAAGCAAAAAAACACATTTAGCACAGGTACAGAGAGTCAACTGTAAACACAAGCAAGTAGTTTGCATTAAATTAATACAGAGGCTTTTGACCTTGACTTTCAAATTCTGACCAGGCATCATTCAGTTCCATGAATATCATCTTGGCATATTGTTCATATGGCTGACCAGTGGCCTGTAGGGATAAAGTGAAAATGTATTTATCAATTAGTGTGGAACATGATATTGAGAAACTATAACTAGCTAAACATTATAGAGTCATCCCACGTGCTGAATTTTGATGCTACCACTTCAACCTAGAACACAAAGTAAATAGCTCGAGCAGATGGCTACATAACAAACTATGAGACAAAGGTGTAAACAATGATTTCATACATACATACTTCAAAAGAAGAAAATATGGAAAGATAAGAAGACATTAGAGCCTAATCAAGCCAAGTCCTTTCATTTACAATCTATCCTACCATGGCATCTACTCAAATGCAGTCTATTTAATCTCCTGACAGACAATACTTCAACATACATTTATTCCTAGTTTCAGCCCCACAGGATAATTAAGCATAACTTCACAATATTAATTTGCACATGCACTACTTTTGTTTTAACAGTAACTGCATATTAATTGATTGTTTAAGTAGTATTCTGGGAAATTTGACAGATGTGAAGAGGTGCTATTATAAACACAAGTCTTTCTTTCAAGTCAAACCAGTTAACTTTCCCACAGATGACACTTCCACAGCCCCAGCAGTAGAGTACTATTGTGATTTTATATCATGTCTGTCTATACTTCCTCTAATATCTTTCAATCCCATTAATGACCAGATATTTATCCAGCTCTTTTGTAAAACCATAAACATTTAAGGAACTTCATCACATGGAGAGAATGAAAGTAAAACTAAAAGACAGTAACTGTTCAGTGAACAGATCATGAATAGTAAAGAGGATGTACTCTTTGTATAAGCAAGCGTTTTTTAAAAACTAAAATAATTCATGCAGGTAACTAAAATTATAAAATCATTATGACAATGGATCTGAATTTGTAATGTTAATCTAGACTTTGTTGTGTTGGCACTACCATATGCTAAATAGGATAGATTTCAAACAGGCCTAGCAATACAAAACTGGGCATCCATGAGGTGCTGTGGGCCATCAGCAGCAGCAGAACTGTACTCAATCTGTAACCTCATGACCTGGCATATCCCCCACTCTGCCATTATCATCAAGCTGGGGGACCAACCCTGATTCAATGAAGAATGCAGGAGGGCATACCAGGAGCAGCACCAGGCATACCTCAAAATGAGGAGTCAACCTGGTGAAGCTATAACCCAGGACTACTTGCATGCCAAACAGTGTAAGCAGCATGTGACAGACAGAGCTAAGCGATTCTATAACCAATGGATCAGATCTGCAGTCCTGCCACATCCAGTCGTGAGTGGTGGGAGACAATTAAACAACTAACTGGAAGTGGTGGCTCCACAAATATCCCCATCATCAATGATGGGGGAGCCCAGCACATTAGTGCAAAAGACAAGGCTGAAGCACTTTCAACAAGTGGCGCAGTGGTTAGCACCGCAGCCTCACAGCTCCAGGGACCCGGGTTCGATTCTGGGTACTGCCTGTGTGGAGTTTGCAAGTTCTCCCTGTGTCTGCGTGGGTTTTCGCCGGGTGCTCCGGTTTCCTCCCACATCCAAAGACTTGCAGGTGATAGGTAAATTGGCCATTGTAAATTGCCCCTAATGTAGGGAGGTGGTAGGGAATATAGGATTACTGTAGGGTTAGTATAAATGGGTGGTTGTTGGTCGGCAAAGACTCGGTGGGCCGAAGGGCCTGTTTCAGTGCTGTATCTCTAAATAAAAAATAAATAAATAACAATCTTCAGCCAGAAGTGCCGAGTGGATGATCCATCTCGGCCTCCTCCTGAAGTCCCCAGCATCACAGAGGTCAGTCATCAGCCAATTCGATTCACTCCGTGTGATATCAAGAAACGGCTGAAGGCACTGGATACTGCAAAGGCTATGAGCCCCGACAACATTCCGGCAACAGTACTGCAGACCTGTGCTCCAGAACCTGCTGCGCCCCTAGCCAAGCTGTTCCAGTATAGCTACAACACTGGCATCTACCCAGCAATGTGGAAAATTGCCCAGGTATGTCCTGTGCACAAAAAGCAGGACAAGTCCAACCCAATTACCGCCCCATCAGTCTACTCTCAATCAGTAAAGTGATGAAATAAAAACAAGAAATGCTGGAAATACTCAGCAGGTCTGGCAGCATCAGTGGAGAGAGAAGCAGAGTTAACGTTTCAGGTCAGTGACCCTTCTTCAGAACTGGCAAATATTAGAAATGTGAAAGGTTTTAAGCAAGTAAAACGGGGGTGGGGCAAGAGATAACAAAGGAGAAGGTGTAGATAGGACAAGGTCAGCGAATAACTGACCAGAAGGTCATGGAGCAAAGGAAAACAATATGTTAATCGTGTGTTGAAAGACAAAGCATTAGTACAAATAGAGTGTTAATGGACTGAAAATTGAACAGCCGCAAGTACAAATAAGAAAAAAAAGTGGATAAGCAAACTGAACAAACCAAGATGAAATAAAACAAAAAAAAAAATATATATATATATATAGAAAACGAAAAAAATAACTAAAAATAAAAGTAAAATGGGGGCCTGTCATGCTCTGAAATTATTGAACTAAGTGATGAAAAGTGTCTTCAACAGTGCTATCAAGCAGCACTTGTTTAGCAATAACCGGCTCAGTGACGCTCAGTTTGGTTTCTGCCAGGTCACTCAACTCCTAATCTCATTAATGTTCAGCAACATTCGTGACTCCTCAGATACTGAAGCAGTCCGTGTAGAAGTGCAGCAGGACCTGGACAATATCCAAGCTTGTGCTGATAAGTGGCAAGTAACATTCATGCCACACAAGTGCCAAGCAATGATCATCTCCAACAAGATAGAACCTAACCATCTCCCCTTGACATTCAATGGCATTACCATCGCTGAATCCCCACTACCAACATCCTGGGGGTTAACATTGACCAGAAACTGAACTGTAGTAGCCATATAAATACTGTGGCTACAAGAGCAGGTCAGAGGCTAGGAATCCTGTGGTGAGTAACTCTCCTCCTGACTCCCTGAAGCCTGTCCACCATCTACAAGGCACAAGTCAGGAGTGTGATGGAATACTCTCCACTTGCCTGGATGGGTGCAGCTCCAACAACACTCAAGAAGCTCAACACCATCCAGGACAAAGCAGCCCGCTTGATTGGTACCCCATCCACAAACATTCACTCCCTCTAACATCGACCCACAGTGGCAGCAGTGGGTACCATCTATAAGATGCACTGCAGCAATGCACCAAGGCTCTTTCAACAGAACCTTCCAAATCCATGACCTCCAGCACCTAGAAGGCCAAGGACAGCAAATGCATGGGAACACCACCACCTGCAAGTTCCCCTCCAAGTCACACACCATCCTGACTTGGAACTATAATCGCTGTTCCTTCACTGTCGCTGGGTCAAAATCCTGGAATTCCCTTCCTAACAGCACTGTTGGCGTACCTACCCCACATGGACTGCAGCAGTTCAAGGCGGTAGCTCACCACCACCTTCTCAAGGGCAATTAGGGATGGGCAATAAATGGTGTCCTAGCCAGCGATGCTCACAACCTATGAAGCAATAATTTAATAAAACTATGTATTGTTCACGGTTGCTGGGACAAAATCCTGGAACTCCCCATCTATCTGTGGAAATACCTTCACCACAAGGATTACAGCAGTTCGAGGCACCTCATCACCACCTTAAGGGCAATTAGGGATTGAAAAAAATCCCAGCCTTGCTAGTGATGCCCATATTCCCAGAATTTCTTTAAGTGTAGTGATCAGCACTTGACAAACCTAAAAAATGCCAGTAGTTTTCCAACATGCAAACTGTAGTCCAAATGTGGTACAGCACAGATGCATAATATGATCGATGGAAAAAGCAAATCTATTTGTGGAAGAAGAAATCTATTATATGGATTTGAATGATTGTTTCATGCATGCATACTTTTCTACATTACAATTAGATCCAAACCCAAAGAACAGAGAAAAATGGCTAAAACAAGGATGGAGTTCACGACAATAGTATACTTCTATCTACATCTATTGTTCTTTAAAATTTTAAAGACCTAGATCATTTCTGCCTAGAAATTCTGTAGGTCTCCCCTCACTAGGTTAGAGCCCCAAGCCCTTACACCATCCTGGTTATTCTTCTTTGAGCCCTCTCCACTACATCAGTGCTCTTTTAAGAGATAGAGGTCCCGAAATTCTGGGGGAAGGGGACCAGTCCACTGGTGGAAAAGTGGTGCAGCAAAACCTCCTAAACACAAGCTTGGACTTTAGCCCTATCCCAAATGCTGAGAATGAGGCCATTTGCATGATTAGCGAGTAGGGTTGCCAGATTCTGTAAGGACACATCAGCAGCATCTGCCCTAATCTAGCCTTGTAAAACAGAACAGCCCACAATCACTTTGGCCAGAAGATTAACTTCACGAGACTTCAACTCCAGAAAGTAACCATTTTGCTTCAAACAAAAAGGTGATCAAAACTCTCCTTGTACCATTTGCTTCAAGAGACAAAGTACCCCCAAAACGTTCCTCTTGATATAAGGAGCTACTGGCCACTGTCATCCCATACCCTAGAAAATGGCTGCAGTTAAGAAAATAAAGGTGGAACCCAGGTGTAAATTGGTTCCATTTCATTCTCTAGTCCCTTGGCCAGAGATCAGCCCCAGTTGCAGAATTTCAGGCTACCCAAAATAGCTGGAACCTTTTAAATCTACATCCCAAGTTACTGTGAGAAGCGAGAGAGGAAATAGTTGGGGCCTTAACAGATATCTTTGCAACATCCTTAAACACGGGTGAGGTCCCGGAGGACTGGAGAATTGCTAATGTTGTCCCCTTGTTTAAGAAGGGTAGCAGGGAAAATCCAGGTAATTATAGACCGGTGAGCCTGACGTCAGTGGTAGGGAAGCTGCTGGAGAAGATACTGAGGGATAGGATCTATTCCCATCTGGAAGAAAATGGGCTTATCAGTGATAGACAACATGGTTTTGTGCAGGGAAGGTCATGTCTTACCAACTTAATAGAATTCTTTGAGGAAGTGACAAAGTTGATTGATGAGGGAAGGGCTGTAGATGTCATATACATGGACTTCAGTAAGGCGTTTGATAAGGTTCCCCATGGTAGGCTGATGGAGAAAGTGAAGTCGCATGGGGTCCAAGGTGTGCTAGCTAGATGGATAAAGAACTGGCTGGGCAACAGGAGACAGAGAGTAGCAGTGGAAGGGAGTTTTTCAAAATGGAGACGTGTGACCAGTGGTGTTCCACAGGGATCCGTGCTGGGACCACTGTTGTTTGTGATATACATAAATGATTTGGAGGAAAGTATAGGTGGTCTGATTAGCAAGTTTGCAGACGACACTAAGATTGGTGGAGTAGCAGATAGTGAAGGGGACTGTCAGAGAATACAGCAGAATATAGACAGACTGGAGAGTTAGGCAGATGGAGTTCAATCAGGGCAAATGCGAGGTGATACATTTTGGAAGATCCAATTCAAGAGTGAACTATACAGTAAATGGAAAAGTCCTGGGGAAAATTGACATACAGAGAGATTTGGGTGTTCAGGTCCATTGTTCCCTGAAGGTGGCAACGCAGGTCAATAGAGTGGTCAAGAAGGCATACGGCATGCTTTCCTTCATCGGACGGGGTATTGAGTACAAGAGTTGGCAGGTCATGTTACAGTTGTATAGGACTTTGGTTCGGCCACATTTGGAATACTGCGTGCAGTTCTGGTCGCCACATTACCAAAAGGATGTGGATGCTTTGGAGAGGGTGCAGAGGAGGTGCACCAGGATGTTGCCTGGTATGGAGGGCGCTAGCTATGAAGAGAGGTTGAGTAGATTAGGATTATTTTCATTAGAAAGACGGAGGTTGAGGGGGGACCTGATTGAGGTGTACAAAATCATGAGAGGTATAGACAGGGTGGATAGCAAGAAGCTTTTTCCCCCAGAGTGGGGGATTCAATTACAAGGGGACACGAGTTCAAAGTGAAAGGGGAAAAGTTTAGGGGGGATATGCGTGGAAAGTTCTTTACGCAGAGGGTGGTGGGTGCACGGAACGCATTACCAGCGGAGGTGGTAGACGCGGGCACGATAGCGTCTTTTAAGATGTATCTAGACAGATACATGAATGGGCAGGAAGTAAAGAGATACAGACCCTTAGAAAATAGGCGACAGGTTTAGATAGAGGATCTGGATCGGCGTAGGCTTGGAGGGCCGAAGGGCCTGTTCCTGTGCTGTAATTTTCTTTGTTCTTTGTTCACACATTAGATTAATTCACATCCACATTTTCTCCACCAATACTAGAACTAATCCACAAAGAATTTTATATATTAACTCCATCTTTATTTCCTGTTTAGATAACATAAATCCTTATAAAATTAGTAATAATTTGCATTACAAACACAATACATTCCAAAGACTCAGATTATCCTTCATAGCTCTACTGATAAAAGGTTAGATAACTCACGGGACACAACTCAATACACTGGAGACTTCAGAATGTATATTCTGTTTGAGGACAAGTTTGTGTAGAAACCTTTGAACAGTCATGGACAGCAACAGAAAAAGCTTCAATTTTCTAGCAGAACAAAACTGTATACAACTTCTTAAAATAAGTTCAAATTCAAAGAAAAAGGAACCTCGTAAGTTACATCAATTCCCTTTCGTAAAGAAAACAAAATCAAAAAACGTGTGAAGAATATGCAATTTTGCAAATTTTCACCATACCAGTTTTCTTTAGGTTGGGAATGTAGATGTGGGAAATAGCTATCATAAGTTACTGAACTTGACAGCATGAGAACACTGAATTATTGGCAGAAATGCAGTCAACAACACAATGCGTTGGCTGGAAATTATTCCCTAGCCTGAAAGTGCAAAGGATCTGGATTAATATCACGAGAGGTGGTCAGTAACACAGAATACTTCCTGGCAGGTGTAGTGTACTGTTTGTTTAAGGCCACAGTACATGCCTGATGTAGCCACTAGAGGGAGTCAATAATAAAGTTACAGGTTATAGCAGTAACCCACAAGGTAGTGTCATGTGTTTCTTCCAGAGATTTACAATAGCAGATCTACAATATGAGATCTTACAATGGTTATGAGGTTGGAATAATTTACTTAATAGCCAGTTATAATTCTCCACACTCGTAGCTGTGAACTCCAAGTAATGCAGATTGTCAAATACGGACAGTGTTGGGGTTTGTGCACAGCAGGCCTTGCATTAGCTGCAGTCGTTTTATCTCATACACCAATGCAAAGGTACTTTGGTCTGCTTAAATCTTGAGAGAAGAATTTATTGCAGGATTGTTGCACCCCATGAAATGTACATTTGTTTCTTTCACCTGCCATTATTACTTTTGATGACTTCTGAGTGATTGTGTCTGTGGAACACTATCCTGGATCCTTGATCACAGCACTGATGATCAAGATGGTGAGAGCTATACCCAACCTATCACATTTTGACGTGCATTCTGAGCCCTCATTTGGTTTCCTTCGTTGGCAGAAGTGGCTGGGATTATTCCAGGGTGCAATGTGGGCTTTGGAATCACCAATAAGAGAAAAAAGGCCTTACTTCTCTACGATGGAGTTGAGAAACTGGAAAATATTTGAGAAACTTATGCCTACACAAGACCACTACGACTCAGCAAAAATTGCACTACTCATTTCATGCCCAAGAATGCAATATTGAAACAATTATTTTCTGATGAGCCAAGCATGAAGCAAATGAGACACTTGATCAATATTGCACACAATGGAGAGAATTGGCAACCAAATGTGACTTTGGTGACATCGAACCTGTTGAACAGGAAATCAAAACAAATATTTAAACGTTACCTCTCTAGTCAAATATGCAGAAAAGCACTTGAGAAAGGTGGAAAGCTGTCAGTGATGCTGGAGTCAGCATGATCGCCATCTCTTTTAAGAATCCAGAACTGAAGTTGAGGCTGCCAACAATTGCCACACTTCAAGCTCAACTCCTATGATCAGTGTTCACCGTTCATGTGCCAGGCAACCGCCTGCAAAGCAACAGCAGCAATCTCAAATAGGATCATGGCTTGTCCAAGCAATGCTTCCACTGCGCCGATGCTGATCCACACCAGACAGTATTCCCTGCAACTGGCAAGCAGTGTAAAGCTTGGGGGAAACGCAAACATTTTGCTCCTGTTTGCTGCTCATCGGCAAAATCAACTGTTAAGACCAATACTACCAAAAGGGTGCCACGGACACATCACACCAAAAGGGCAAGAGAATTAAACCAATGTAAAGACAGACAACCCTGAATATACTTTAGTGCTCTCTTCCGGACACAGCAACCATCCACGTGCGACAGTGACCACTTGCTGCTCAAAAGTAGATAGTCTCAGATACAGGAACATCCATTAATGTCATGGGAGATAAAACTTTCAACAAACTTCAGGACTGACCAATCCTCTGCAAACCAGGGAATACAAAAATCTTCCCCTACAACAGTGACAAACCACTGAAAGTTCATGTGACTTTTGAAACCCTAGTCACATTCAAAGACACCAGAATAAATGCTATATTCTGTCATATCTGGAGAAAGTGAAATGCTGATCAGTTTCTACATAGCAACAGATCTGCCCATGATTGCAGTCACATATGCAGTTCCTACACAGACCAACAAGGTTCTTGAACTGTATGCTGACTGCTTCATGGGCATCAAGGAACTGAAGGGTGCTACATAAGATCTAAGAAATAGGAGCAGGGAGTAGGCCATTCGCTCTCTCGAGCCTTTTATACACTTTACTTTTTTTTTAAAGTGGACATCTGGATGGATTATTGACAAGGTCTTTTCGCCCTATAAGTATTTTATTTCAAATAGGTCAAAAACCCTGTAATGTCATTCACCTATCATCTTCTTGAGCCTTTGCACATACCTTTTTCCCACGATCAATCACTTTTACCTCATCCTTTCCTTATCGCATCTCAAGCTGTTCTCCCTTACTAGTTCCATCCCCAACCCCAGAAACATCTTATCTCTGGTGTCAAACTAACTCCCAAAAATTTCATTATCTGTATTTGTCTTATCATCATTTATTTAGTCTAAGGCTGTTCGTAATGGCCATTCAGTCCAGCTATTCTCATTTCCAATCTGATTCGCTAAAATAAGTTCTACTTCCACACACTAATTAACTTCCATTCCAGCAGAGTCCTAATTAAGCAGGGTTGAATGAAAAGCCCAACACAGTTTTGTAGTATGATTGTTTGTTTCAAGTATCTGTTGCTCTCCCAGTCGTCTGACCATGGCCCCCTTCAGGGCTAGGTAGAGCTGTCATCCAAGATGAATCATTCCACTGATTTGTTTGTAGAGAAATGAAACCTTCAGCAGTTTCCAGTCAAACAAACATTACAGCACTAATCCATTTCTTTAGCTATTCCAGGTTGATTTTACGAGGCATATTACCAATTTCTAACACAAAGCCCCATATTATGTATGCTTATAGTCAGTAGACACAAATGCTTGGACAATTTATGGGCAAGTATCAAAAAAGCAACCACTAAAGCTATTGAATTGCCATAAAAATTCAACTGATTCACTTATGTCCTTCAGAGAAGGGGTGCTGCCTCACAGACCCAGTCAGGCTTAAATGCAACTCCAGGTACAGACAAGCTGGTTGACTCTTGATCCCTCTGAAGTGGCCTAGCACAAACTACTCTGTGATAAACAACTGCTATAAAGTTCAAAAATAGGGAAAATATTGGATGGAACTATTGGCAATGACACAGACATTGCACCTGGTCAAGAGATGGCAATTCTCAGCCAAATTAACCCTGCAAGTCCTCAACACCTGGGGCACTCAGATTGGAAGAGTTGTCACACAGACTAGTCAAGCAAAGGACAATTGCCAGCTTGAGCCTGTACCAGATGGTAAGGAAACCAAGACAGGGAAGTAACCTACTTGACCTTGTCCTCACCAACACAGTTCTGCCTTTCCAGGATAACACCAGTAGGAAATGATCACTGCACAGTCCTCATGAAAATAATGTCTCCAATTCACAGTCAGTACTCCCTTCACTGAGTTGTGGGGCATTACTACCATTCTATGTAGGACAGACTAAGGACAGGCCCAAAACTGGGCATCCATGAGATGTTTATAGGTTATCAGCAGCAGAACTGTGCACTGCCATAATTTGTAATCTCATGGCCCAGCCACTTGATCATCAAACCAACCCTGGCACAGTAGGAATGCATAAGGGCATGCCAGAAGCAGTGCCAGGTGTACCAAGTGAGTGCCAAAACAGCAAGGTAAACAGCAAAAGCAGAAGGTTATATAAAAAAGCTGTCCTACAACTGATAACATAATAAATAGGAGTAGGCCATTAGGCCCCTCAAGTCCGCCCCGCCACTCAATAAGATCATGGCTGATCTGCCCCAGACCTCAACTCCTCTTTCATGCCAGCTCCTCATAGCCCTCAACTCCCCAATATTTCAAAAATCTATATCTCCTCTTTAAATACTTTCAGTGATCTAGCCTCCACAACTCTCTGGGGTAAAGAATTCCAGACATCCACTATCCTCAGAAGAAATTCCTTTGCATCTCAGTTTTAAATGAGTGTCCCCTTATTCTGTAATTATGTCCCCTAGTTCGAGAGTCCCCCACTCTCAATGTCTACCCTGTCAAGCTCCTTCAGAATCTTGTACGTTTCAATAAGATCACCCCCCATTCTTCTAAACTCTAATGAATAAAGGCCTAACCTGTTTAGCCGTTCTTGATACATCAACCCCTTCATCCCAGGAATCAGCCTAGTGAATCTCTTTTGAACAGCCTCCAATGCCAGTATATCCTTTCTTAAATAAGTGGACGAAAACTGTACACAGTACTCTAGGTGTGGCTTCACCAACACCCTATACAGTTGTAACAAGACTTGCCTAGTTTTGAACTCCAACCCCCTAAGCAATAAAGGCCAAAATTCCATTTGCCTTCTTAATTACTTGCTGCACCTGCATGCTAACTTTTTGCGTTTCATACACAAGAACACCCAGATCCCGCTGTACTCCACTGTTTTGGAGTCTCTCTCCATTTAAATAATAGTCTGCCTTTTGATTCTTCCTACCAAAGTACAATCCCTCACACTTTCCTACATTAAACTCCGTCTACCAAGTTTTTGATGGAGGATCAGAGCAAAGCTCTCAACTCTAGCACATCCGGTCAGGAATGGTAGTGGATAAACATAACGAACAGGAAGAGGAGGCTCCATTAATATCCCGACTCTCAACCATGGTGGTGCCAGCACGTGGGTATTAGAGACGAGGCTAAAATGTTAGAGTGTTCAACGAAAATCATAGGACAATCCTTTTTGGCCTCCTTTACAGAGTTCCCACCATCACATATGCCACTGTCCAATACATTCAGTTCTTTACTTGGCATTAAGAGGTGGTTGAATGCACTAGACATAGCAAAGGCTATGGCCTCTGATAACATCCTTCTTTTAATATTGCACCAGAGCTGGTTGCTTTATAGCTACGACACTGGCATCTACTGGACATTTTTGAAATTGCCCAGGTATGTCTGATTCACGAGAACACGATATTTCTAACCAAGCCAATTATCATCCCATCAGCGAATGAGAATGAATGTGTAAATGTGTTTTTAAAAATATTTTTTGTCCACACTTTATAATGAAATACACTTTAAAATGGTGCTTCATTGCTCCAAGGGTGAAGATGTCATGAAGGTGCTCCCATTATTATTTTTTGAGGACTTGTATTTAAAAGATTGTGGAAAATACTGAAGTTGCCTGGACTTCTTTTTTAAAGGGTCACTGGAAAGACACTTGGAACTTGGATTAAAAAAATACTTACTGGAAGTCACATGTATTAAGCTAAGTAAACAGCCAGAGCCTCATCAACTTTGGAATTGTTTGGACTTAGAGAAATCGTATGTCTGGATTTATGGCTGTCATGAGTTTTGTTTTTGGATATCGTTTGGAGTTCAGTTGGTGTGTGCCCTGATAAGAGAGAAGCCACCCAACTCATCCTTTTCCACCTGCTTTGGAAAATCTTCTGAGAATCTGGTGTGATAACTGAATAGAACTGCTCCAGAAAGATCCCAGTGACAGCCGTCTACGTGTACCCTGGTGTCAGACCAAGGGCCATCAGGATCATTCCATATCTTATCCTTTTTCTTCAAGAATTGACAATAATTTGGCCGAAGTATTTTTTTTTTTTTAAGTTGAACTCTGCAGAGCCAGTCTTTTTCTTTTTTTTTTCTTTAGCCTGTGTGCACGCATGTAGGTATGTTAGGATATTTTAGAAGGGTAAATATTTATACTTTCATATTTCAAACTTTTCATCTTTATTGAATAAGTCTTGTTTTATAATAAAAACAATGTTGTTGTTTATCAAAGAAACCTGGTTGGAGGATTTTTATTCTGAAACTAATACAGTTAAAGTATACAATTGGCTGTATCGGTAACTGGGTAAAACATTTACATATGTGTTGTGACCAGGGGGTAGTGGAACTAGAGAAAGACAGCGCATTCCTCCAACCTCAGTTGTAACAATAAGCAATGGCTAACATTTAAAGAATACATAGTTTACAACAAAAATGCATTCTTTTTAATGCACAAAAACCCAGAAAGAAAAAGTGTTCCAATCATGGCTAAAGATAGATCAAAGGAAGAAGTGTATAAAGTTGCCAAAGATAGTAAGCCTGAGGATTGGGAGCATTTTAGAATTCTGCAAAGGAGGACCAAGAAAAGGATTAAGAAAGGGAAAATAGAATATGACAGTAAACTAGTGAGAAACAAAAACTCACTGCAGAAGCTTGTATAGGTATATAAACAGGAAAAGATTAGCAAAAATAAACGTGGGTCCATTACAAGTAGAGTCAGGAGACTTTATAATGGGGAATAAGGAAATGGCAGGGAAATTAAACAAATACTTTGTGTCTATCTTCATGGATGAAACTACTAAACTATTCCCAGAAATAATGGAGAATCAAGGGACTGGCGTAAACGAGGAAGTGCAAGATATTAATTAGTTAAACAAGTGCTAGAGAAATTAATGGGGCCTAAAGTAGATAAATCCCTTGGACCTAATTATCTACATCCCAGAGTGTTGAAAGAGGTGGCTATAGAGATAGCAGTTGCATTGCTGGTCATCTTTCAAAATTCTATAGACTCAATGGTTCCTGCAGATTGTAAGGTGGCATTCGTAATCCCACTATTTAAGAAAGGAGGAAGAGAGAAATCAG
Source organism: Heterodontus francisci (assembly GCF_036365525.1). Classification (NCBI taxonomy): domain Eukaryota; kingdom Metazoa; phylum Chordata; class Chondrichthyes; order Heterodontiformes; family Heterodontidae; genus Heterodontus; species Heterodontus francisci. The sequence continues at coordinate 70,436,340 of NC_090378.1, forward strand.
GGAACGACAGACCTGTCAGTCTAACATCTTCTTCTTTGGCCTCCTTGTCTCGAGAGACAATGGGTAAGCGCCTGCAGGTGGTCAGTGGTTTGCGAAGCAGCACCTGGAGTGGCTATAAAGGCCAATTCTAGAGTGACAGACTCTTCCACGTGTGCTGCAGATAAAATTGGTTGTCGGGGCTGTTACACAGTTGGCTCTCCCCTTGTGCTTCTGTCTTTTTTCCTGCCAACTGCTAAGTCTCTTTGACTCGCCACACTTTAGCCCCGCCTTTATGGCTACTCGCCAGCTGTGGTGATCACTGGCAACTGACTTCCACGACTTGTGATGAATGTCACAGGACTTCATGTCGTGTTTGCAGACGTCTTTAAAGCGGAGACATGGATGGCCGGTGGGTCTGATACCAGTGACGAGCTCGCTGTACAATGTGTCCTTGGGGATCCTGCCATCTTCCATGTGGCTCACATGGCCAAGCCATCTCAATCGCCGCTGGCTCAGTAGGGTGTATGTGCTGGGAATGTTGGCTGCCTCGAGGACTTTTGTTTTGGAGATACGGTCCAGCCACCTGATGCCAAGGATTCTCCAGAGGCAGCGAAGATGGAATGAATTGAGACGTCGCTCTTGGCTGACATACATTGTCCAAGCCTCGCTGCCGTAGAGCAAGGTACTGAGGACACAGGCTTGATACACTCGGACTTTTGTGTTCAGTGTCAGTGCGCCATTTTCTCATACTCTTGGTCAGTCTGGACAGAGCAGTGGAAGCCTTTCCCATGTGCTTGTTGATTTCTGCATCGAGAGACAGGTTACTGGTGATAGTTGAGCCTAGGTAGGTGAACTCTTGAACCACTTCCAGAGCGTGGTCGCCGATATTGATGGATGGAGCATTTCTGACGTCCTGTCCCATGATGTTCGTTTTCTTGAGGCTGATGGTTAGGCCAAATTCCTGGCAGGCAGCCGCAATCCTGTTAATAAGTCTCTGCAGACACTCTTCAGTGTGGGATGTAACATCAGTCATAGGGAAAATGCTAGAATCTATAATAAAGAATGTGATAACAGAACACCTAGAAAATAACAGTAGGATTCGGCAGAGTCAACATGGATTTATGAAAAGGAAATCATGTTTAACAAACCTGTTGGAGTTTTTTGAGGAAGTAACTAGCGGAATAGATCAGGGGGGAAAAAAAATAAATAAATAGGTGGATGTGGTATATTTAGATTTTCAGAAAGCTTTTCATAAGGTCACACGGAAAAGGTTAGTAAACAAAACTAGAGCACATGGGATTGGGATTGGCATGGATTGAGAACTGGGTAACAGACAGAAAACAGAGTGTAGGAATAAATGGGTCATTTTTTTTCTCTGAGGGTCATGAGTCTTTGGAACACTCTTCCACAATAGGTGGTGGAAGCAGAGTTGTTATATATTTTTAAGGCAGAAGTAGACAGATCTTTGACAAGCAAGGGGGTGAAAGGTTATCGGTGGTAGGCGGGAACGTGGAGTTGAGGTTACAATCAGATCAGCCATGATCTTGTTGAATGGCGGAGCAGGCTCGAGGGGCCTACCCCCACTCCTAATTTGTACGTTCGCATGTATTTTCAGGTTGGCAGGCTGTGACTCGTGGGGTACCGCAAGGATCAGTGCTTGGGCCTCAGTTATTCACAATCTAGATCAATGATTTGGATGTAATATTTCCAAGTTTGCAGATGAGACAAAACTAGGTGGAATCGAAAGTTGTGAGGAGAATGCAAAGACGCTTCAAGGGAATTTGGAGAGGCTAAGCAAGTGACACAAATGTGAAGCTATCCACTTTGATAAGAAAGAGAGAAATACAGAGAGTATTTCTTAAATGGTAAGGGGCTGGGCAGTGTTGAACTTCAAAGGGACTTGGGTGTCCTTGTTCATGAGTCACTGAAAGCTAACATGCAGGTACAGCAAGTAATTAAGGCAAATGGTATGTTGGCCTTTATTACAAGAGGATTTTAGTATAGGAGTAAAGATGTCTTACTGCAATTATATAGAGCCTTGGCCTGACCGCACCTGGAGTATTGTGTGCAGTTTTGGTCCCCTTACCCAAACAAAGATATACTGGCCGTGGAGGGAGTGCAACAAAAGTTCACCAAACTAATTCCTGGGATGGAAGAATTATCCTATGAGGAAAGATTAAATAAACTGGGTCTTCATTCTCTGAAATTTGGATCAGAGGTGATGTCATTCAAACATACAAAATTCTTAGAGTTCAACAGGGTAGGTACATGAAGGATGTGTCCTCTGGCTGGGGAGTCTAGAACTAGGGAACACAGTCTCAGAATTAGGGGCAGGTCATTTAGGACTAAGATGAGGAGGAATTTCTTGACTCAGAGGGTGGTGTATCTTTGGAATTCTCCACCCCAGAGGGCTGTGGAGGCAGAGATTGATAGATTTCTACATATTAAAATCAAAGGATAGTGCAGGGAAATAACTTTGAAGTAGATCAGCCATGATCTCACTGAATGGCGGAGCAGACTCAAAGGGCTGACTGGCCTACTCCTTTTCCTATTTTTTATGTTCCTGTCTGTTAAACAATCCTCTATCCATGCTAACATATTACCCCCAACTCCATGAGTCCTTATCTTGCCTATTAAGCTTTTGTGTGGCACCTTACTGAATGCCTTTTGGAAATCCAGATATACTACATCTACTGCTTCCCCTTTATCTACCCAACTAGTTACATCATCAAAAACTCTAATAAATTTGTCAAAAAGGATTTCCATTTAGTTAAAACCATGTTGACTTGTTCTAATCATACTATGCTTTTCTAAGTGCATTATTAAGACTTCCTTAATAATAGTTTCCAGCATTTTCCCAACAACTGATGTTAGGCTAACTAGCCTGTAGTTCATTGTTTCTTCTCTTCCTCCTTTCTTGGAAAACGGTGTAACATTTGCCAACTTCCAATCTGATGGGACTGTTCCCAAATCTAAGAAATTTTAGAAAATCATAGCTAGCGCATCCACTGCCTCTGCAACTATCCCTTTTAGAACCCTAGTGTGTAGGCCATCAGGTCCAGGGTATTTGTTGTATTTTAGTCCCTCAAGTTTGTCTAATACTTTTCCTCCACTGATATTAATTTCCTTAATTTCCTCTTTTTAGCTCCTAGGTTACCATCTATCTCTTCTACTGTGAAGAAAGAAAAATATTTGTTCAATGCCTCTGCCATTTCCTCACTCAAGAGGTTAAACACTATCCACAATAAAGCAGTTCACTTGGTCATTGCCCCTGCCGCTGGAATCAAAATCTATCATTGGTGCAATATGCACTCTCTGCATGATATGCTTCCAAGGACAAAGGCATCAATGTTGGGCAACACTAATACATAAGTATCCCTCCAGGTCACATACTATTGTCACGAAGACCCGACCTGCCAAGAATGAGGTATATTAATTTCATCATATGAACATTAATTTTAAACTGTTGCTGGAATGAAGAAATGACCTGCTTAAAGAGATCAGTAGTGGCTGAAAAACATTTCCATACTAAGAGACAGTGCCTGGAGACAATAGAACGGCTCCTTGATCAATTAACCCAAATGGATTTTAATCACCAGACACTGAATGTGCAAGAAAGCCAGCATTCCAGGGTGTCTGCTAAGATGGAGAATCCACAAATGCAGGAGTTTGTTAAACCAGCTAGTCACATGACTACGCTGTAGGCCCAGGTTTTGTTTGAACTGCTCACAGGACTGTTTGGGTCAGATTGCAACTGAACTTGGAAGAAGAGAGCCTCTCTCTTGGCTCTCTCCTCTCTCTCTCTTGGGCCTCTCTCCTGCCATTCTCTCGCTCCTTTATTCTTTCTACTTTTCTGTTTCTGTGTATGCGTTTATCACGTATGCATGCTACGTGGTCGTGTTGCGTATTTGCAGTCGTTAACCGAATTAGAGTTTAATGTTAATGAACTTCCACCTTTCTTATTTAAATCTAAGAAAACCTGTCTGGTTGATTTCTTTGCGTTACAATTGGAGAGCAGTGAACAAGGATTCAGAGGCGGAGCTAAAAACACGGTGTTTTTAAAATTAAACCCTGTTACGGTTAAACCAGGCAAAGGCTGAGAGGAAACCCCTAGACCCCTTTCTCACCTGGTCGTAACACTATCCTGACCCCAATGTATATTGTCATTCCTTCAAAGTCGTTGGGTCAGCATCCTGGAATTCGTTACCCATCATCATAGCAGTACTATCACAAGGACCACAATGGTTCAATAAGTATCCCATCACCACATTCAGGGTAACTAAGGATAGGCAATAAATATGTTCTTGCTATTGTTGCCTTCAAATAGAATAAAAAGAAAATCCCTGCTTAAATGCACCACAATGGCATTTCCATGTTTTACACCAGTCAATTTGTGATCTGAGATTACCAATTTAATATGGAAGAGTCAGTTTTGTGCAGGCTCATGTTTGTATCTCCAAAATATGCATACATATCATAGCATGTCAGGTGGGGCATTAATTGAGCAACACAAGATGTTGGATTTCAACATTCATGATCCATCCATTTTGAGGCGAAAGACCTACCCAGTTTCCCAGACAACAATGATTCTAATATACTGGGAAGAGACCACAAGTACGGGCACAACTGTACCCAAATTGAAAAAGAAACTTACTTTATCAGGATGAACAACAAGTACTGCCTTCCGATAGACTTTTTTCACCTGTTCAGGAGTTACCAGATCTGCCATGCCAACAGGCTTCCATTTGGTCTCCCCTTCCCACAAAACAGTATGCATTGTTGACAACAAAGCGCGTATATTTCTTTCTTTTCCTTCAATCCAATCCAGTAACTGAAAGGATCAAAAAGATTAATCTTAGTTCTATGACTAGCATATAATTAAGAGAATAGATGACGACAAAAGCAAAATATTGCAGATGCTGGAAATCTCAAATAAAAACAGAAAATGCTAGAAATATTCAGCAGGTCAGGCAGCTCCTGTGGAAAGAGAAAGAAACTTAATGGGCTGAATTTTTCCAGCTTCAAAACAGCACGGCGCACGTGAGAGATGTGCTCTGCGGAGCTGCCACGATATTTAGTGTAGCAGCTCATTAACATGGCCAGGGCGTACCCCTCCACCAACCCCACCCCCGATGACATGGGAGGGGGCGGGCACTCCGTACCCGGCAACGATGTTCAGTACCACTGCGCAGGTGCCAGCGCCATTTTAAAAGGGCTTTTAGCCCTTCAGTTTAACTCGAAGTTTTAAAGTTACAGGATTTATTAAAAGTGAAAAATGTAATGTAAGTTTCAATCCCCTCTCCCACCCCCCAATGACTAATCAATTTATTAATTGCCCTCTTCCCCCACAAAAAAGCTGACCTTGTGATCCTGACCTTCCCCCCCCCCCTCACCACCCCCCACCAAACAAGGTTTAAAACTTTTTACCTTCAACGCCTTCCCACCATCCCTCCACCAATCGCAATAGGTTTCCCCGCAACCCCACCCTCCCATCCTGAAAACTTACCTGCTCCCCCCTCCTAACCAGTGTTCCGCCTCAGATCTGCGAATTCCTGGAGGTGTGGGAATTCCGGCAACCAACCAGAATATCGCAGCAGGAAGGCCGGTGGCAGCAGGTTAAGTGATGAATTCATTACTTATCATATATTAGTTTAGTTTAGAGATACAGCACTGAAACAGGCCCTTCGGCCCACCGAGTCTGTGCCGACCATCAACCACCCATTTATCCTACACTAATCCCAAATTCCTACCACATCCCCACCTGTCCCTATATTTCCCTACCATCTACCTATACGAGGGGCAATTTATAATGGCCAATTTACCTACCAACCTGCAAGTCTTTTGGCTGTGGGAGGAAACCGGAGCACCCGGAGAAAGCCCACGCAGACACAGGGAGAACTTGCAAACTCCACACAGGCAGTACCCAGAATTGAACCCGGGTCGCTGGAGCTGTGAGGCTGCGGTGCTAACCACTGCGCCGCCCATACATAAATTGTGATGCTGCTGCCAAGCGTCCGGGGGGGGGGGGGGGGCCACCACGAGGCCCTGCTGCCGGCGGTAATATGGGTGGGGCCTTCCCGCTATCGAGGCCAGGGCAGGCCTCTCTTGGAGGTATTTTCCAGGCCCCCCGCCACGACAACTGGCATTGGGAGCCTGATAATATTCAGCCCAACGTTTCAGGTAGATGACCTTTTAACATTCTCTTTTTCTCTGCACAGCTGTTGCCTGTCCTATTAGGATAGATGAATTCTAATCCTGGGCATAAGATGTTGCAGTGAAAACATTTCAGAAGTGAACTTTTCAGAATATGTTTCCAATATAGCCTTATCCTCAAGCAAGTCACAAAAATAAATCACTTGTGAATTTTTACACATAAGGTGTGGCATAATCATGCTGGGGCTTAGAGTTATACAGCACAGAAACAGGCCCTTCGGCTCATTGTGTCTGTGCCGGCCATCAAGCACCTACCTATTCTAATCCCATTTTCCAGCACTTGGCCCGTAGCCTTGTATGCTATGGCGTTTCAAATGCTCATCTAAATACTTCTTAAATGTTGTGAGGGTTCCTGCCTCTACCACCCCTTCAGGCAGTGTGTTCCAGATTCCAACCACCCTCTGGGTGAAAAACATTTTCCTCAAATCCCCTCTAAACCTTCTGCCCCTTACCTTAAATCTATGCCCCCTGGTTATTGGCCCCTCCACTAAGGGAAAAAGTTTCTTCCTATCTATCCAGCAATGCCCCTCATAATTTTGTATACCTCAATCAGGTCCCCCCTCAGCATTCTCAGCTCTAAGGAAAACAACCCTATCCAGTCTCTCTTCATAGCTGAAATGCTCCAGCCCAAGCAACATCCTGCTGAATCTCCTCTGCACCCTCTCCAGTGCAATCACATCCTTCCTACAGTGTGGTGCCCAGAACTGTACACAGTATTCCAGCTGTGGCCGAACTAGCGTTTTATACAGCTCCATCATAACCTCCCTGCTCTTATATTCTGTGCCTCGGCTAATAAAGGCAAGTATCCCATATGCCTTCCTAACCACCTTATCTACCTGTGCGGCTGCCTTCAGTGATCTATGGACAAGTACACCAAGGTCCCTCTGACCTTTTGTATTTCCTAGTGTTGTACCATCCATTGTATATTCCCTTGCCTTGTTAGTCCTCCCAAAATGCATCACCTCACACTTCTCAGGATTAAATTGCATTTTCCACTGCTCTGCCCATCTTACCAGCCCATCTATATTGTCCTGTAATCTAAGGCTTTCCTCCTCACTATTTACGACACCAATTTTTGTGTTATCTGTGAACTTACTGATCATACCTCCTATATTCACGTCTAAATCATTAATGTACACTACAAACAGCAAGGGTCCCAGCACCAATCCCGGTGGTACACCACTGGTCACAGGCTTCCACTCGCAGAAACAACCCTCGACCATCATCCTCTGCCTCCTGCCACTAAGCTAATTTTGAATCCAATTTGTCAAATTGCTCTGGATCCCAAGGGCTCTTACCTTCTTAACCAATCTCCCATGCGGGACCTTATCAAAAGCCTTACTGAAGTCCATGTAGACGACATCAACTGCTTTACCCTCATCTACACATCTAGTCATCTCCTCGAAAAATTCAATCAAGTTAGTTAGACATGATCTCCCCCGACAAAGCCATGCTGACTATGCCCGATTAATCCCTGCCTCTCCAAGTGGAGATTAATCCTGTCTCTTAGAATTTTTTCCAATAGTTTCCCAACCACTGATGTTGGGCTCACTGGCCTGTAATTACCTGGTTTATCCTTGCTAACCTTCTTGAATAATGGTCCCACATTCACTGTCCTCCCATCCTCTGGGACCTCTCCTGTGGCCAGAGAGGATTTGAAAATGTGTGTCAGAGACCCTGCTATCTCCTCCCTCGCCTCACAAAGCAGCCTGGGATACATCTCATCTGGGCCTGGGGATTTATCCACTTTTAAGCCCGCTAAAACAGATGATACTTCCTCCCTTGGAATACGAATATGTTCAAGAAAATCACAATCCCCCTCCCTGATCTCTACACATTGTCCTTCTCCATAGTGAACACAGATGAAAAGTAATAATTTAAAACCTCACCTATATCCTCCGGTTCCACACACAGATTGCCACTTTGGTCCCTAATGGGCCCTACTCTTTCTCTGCTTATCCTCTTGCCCTTAATATACTTATAAAATGCCGTAGGATTTTCCTTTATCTTGCCCGCCAGTGTTTTTGCATGTCCTCTCTTCGATCTCCTAATTACTTATTTTAAATATCCCCCTACACTTTCTATAACTCCTTTAGGGCCTCCTCTGTTTTCAGTGCTCTGAATCTGCCACAAGCCTCCTTTTTTCTCCTGATCCAATTCTCTATATCCCTCGACATCCAGGGTTCCCTGGACTTGTTGGTCCTACCCTTCACCTTAACGGGTACATGTTGGCTCTGAACTCTCACTATTTCCTCTTTGAATGACTCCCACTGGTCTGATGTTGACTTTCCTACAAATAGCTGCTCCCAGTCCACTTTGGCCAGATCCTGTTCCATCATACTTTTCGATAAGTACCTTAAATCTTAGCGTTATGGTCACTATCCCAGAAATGCTCCCCCACTGACAACTCTACCACTTGTCCAGCTTCATTCCCTAGGGTTAGGTCCAGTACTGCCCCTTCTCTTGTAGGACTTTATACACACTGGCTCGAAAAGCTCTCCTGTATGTATTTTAAGAATTCCGCCCCCTTTAAGCCTTTTGCACGAAGACTATCCCAGTTGATATTAGGGAAGTTGAAATCCCCTATTATTTTTACACCTCTGAGATTTGCCTACATATCTGCTCCTCCATCTCTCCGTGACTGTTTGGAGGCCTGTAGTACACTCCCAGCCAAGTGATTGCCCCATTTTTGATTTTAAGTCATACCCATATGGCCTCATTTGAGGAACCTTCTAAGATATCATCCCTCCTTACTCCCGTAATTGACTCCTTGATCAACAGTGCAATGCCACCTCCTCTTTTATTCCCTCCCCATCACGCCTGAAGATTCTATACCCTGGAATATTGAGTTGCCAGTCCTGCCCTTCCCTCAACCATGTCTCTGTGATAGCAATATCATAATCCCATGTGCTAATCAATGCCCTCAATTCATCTGCCTTACTAGTAAGACTCCTTGCATTAAAATAGATGCAATCCAGCATTGCATTTTTCACTTGTGCCTTAACAGGTCTATATTTGCTCTACCTTCCAGACTGACTGTTTCTCTTCTATATTTGACTGTGCATCACCCCTTACTGTACCTCCACTCTGTATCCCATCCCTCTGCCAAATCAGTTTAACCCCCTACCCCCACTAGCACTAGCACACCTCCCAGCAAAGATGTTGGACCCGTTCCGGTTCAGGTGCAACCCGTCCAACTTGTACAGGTCCCACCTTTGCTAGAAACAGTCCCAGTGATCCAGGAAACTAAAGCCCTCCCTCCTGCACCATCTCCTCATCCACGTATTCATCTGCTCTATCCTCCTATTCCTATACTCACTAGCATGTGGCACTGGGAGTAATCCAGAGATTGCAACCTTTGAGGTCCTGGTTTTTAATCTGCTACCGAGCTCCCTAAATCCTTGTTGCAGAACAATCATTCTTATTACACATTATCAATACCTCATATGCCCTGTTTAGATGCAGCATGAGTCAGAAGAATAAAGTGGCTTTTAATTTGCCCCAACAGAGTGTCTTAAGCTCAACTTCAGATAAACACGTATTAGCTAGTATGACATTTTCCATTTCCCAAATTATTACTTGTTCCTTTGGTGTGTGATCTGTGTTATAAGACTCACTGGATTACAATTAATATCCAAAGTAAACGTTGGTTTTATTATAACCGAACTGCAACATCTTGCTCTGTCGGGCTCCACCCACAACTGCCTGGTCATGTGTGATGTAACATCACTTCCTCTGGTGATCTTCATTTGTAGCTTTTAAGGTGGTCACTTCTTAAGGTTGCCCAAACCAGATATCCTTATAAACCTTTGAGTAAAACTGCCAATTTGCAATCAGTTTTCTGCTGTGGACTTGCTAGGAAATGGCTTGAGATTCCCCAAACTCATTTATACAATACCATTCCAGCCAGTAAGACAAGACTTACATCTTATTAATCCTGGATATATTAAAAGGTACTTTCCCACTGGTGCAAGGACAACATTCCAACAGAACATGCATCTTAGATACTTTCTCAAAAAAAATGCTATAAATCAGCTGGCTTCTTAATTGGATCATCTTGATGCATTTCCGATATAGAAAATTTCTTCTAGCCTTCGTTTGGAATCAAAAGTAATGAAAGTATGCAAAGTCTGTTTGCTTAGCTGAGATTGCAGTCTCTTTTTTGTGCCAGTATATTCTTTAATGTTCTTCCCATCATAATGCAAACGGCCAAATGCAGAATGCAAATTAGAAATACCAAATGTCATTCAGGGTTCTGGAAGATGCCACTTTAGTTAAGATACAAATCGAAGTAATGAGAAAAGATTGAGGAAGTCAGGCTTTTTCTTTAATTAAATCAGCTGAAGTATTTTCCAAAGTTTAAGATTCTGAAGTTGATCCAGGGAAATTGCTCATCCAAAAGTTGGCAGAGTGAAACTGATCAGTGAAAAAGGATGGGCTTATTTGCCTAAAGCCCTTTTCCTATTCCTAAAAAAATCTTCCATTCCCATGCCCAATTTAATTAAAAATAAAAAAGAGAATTCTTTTTAATATCATTTTCTTCATTTTGACTTTGAAGACATGTTGGAATACCACTGTGAACTGGCTACTCAAATTTGCGCAAGAGTAAACGGCAAGCTCCCAGCTTCTGATTTAACCTTTCTCGGAAGCACTTGGCTTCATTCTACTCAGTTAACCAATCTCATCATTCTCTACTGTAATACAGCTGTGATTGGCAACTCAGTCGATGTTTTTGTGAGTATGCATCCCATCACTCTGTGCCACTCTCTCAGGCAGCTGTGGTTCAGCTCCTAGTGGCCAGTTTTAGAACTGTATTGACCCAGGCTTGGAAGACGCCTAACCATCTACCCTGGGAAGGTGCAGAGCCCCAGAAGATACTAGGATGACAACATAGAAAATCTCTTTGTAAAACGGTTTTATTCACGAGGAAAAAAATAACTGAAAACAGTTATACAGAATGTTACTTTTGCCCAATTTCATTGTATGATGAAAAAAAACGCAGTTCACCTTCAGTTTCTCTGGATCCATGTCTTTAGCCATCTCCTCCTTTCTCATTTCAGATATTGTCTTAGGACCTTTCTTCTCCTTTTGGGAAGCAAACCCTTGGCTTGACAGTAGATCTTCAAAGTTGCTGTCTGCAACCTTTAGTCGAATTCCTAAAATAAATGCAAAATCAATACTTATAACAATTACAAGATGGTGGGTTAGCTGCTAGAAATAGTGAGGTAAATCAGTCACTTGATGGACAGCATTTGAGCTGAAAGACTTTCCTGTAATTTACAGGAACTGACAATATTTGATTAACCTATATAGCCAGTACCCTTTAATTCACAGCAAATGTCAATTTTAAATAACACAATCTCAACAAATATCTTGCCTACGGGTCACTCTTGAGTAATGTAACACGCTGATGGGATTCATTGGACTCAACTTCAACCATGCAACTGTGGAGAAAGAATAAAAATGGTTCTATTCAAATCAAACTATTGAAATTGTCTGCTTCACTAGCCAAATGGAAGCTAGAACAGACATATGCACTCCTTTGCATTATTATCCAATTGGCAGATGGGCAAACACTGAATCTCAACTATGTTAATATCCTGCAGCCAAATAAGCTTTAAACAGAGGCTCAGAGACACAATGGGCAGTAAGTCTTACTCCGGTGTATGGAGACAGAGATGGAGTAATTTATTTGTTGTGCAACACTATCTGTGTTTAAGGGAGTCAGATGTGCAAAAAATCTTCAGGTGAAACTTAGTGCCTTCCTCCCCGTTTTCTTGCATCCTCTACTGAAGGCACAGTCTCTTGCTGGGATATGGTTACATGGATATTGGTTGTCCTCTGCTAGATTAGCTCCCCTCCCAAAACACAGCAACCTCTTCCAACTGCTCCCCTCCATTCTTCACTTGCAAGCCTCGATGGTGAAGGCTGCGGCCTACTTGACTGTGGGCCATCACAGCTGATTCCAACTTCAATTTACATGTTATGTACATGCACTTTCCAGGAGGGGTCCCTGGACAGCAACCAGAAACAAACTGTGGTTGATTGATCCCTTCTTCACTCCAAGGGCATTGACTCCAATTGCAGCAGCCCTACCATCATCCCAACAGAAATCAGCTAACTTGTTAGATACTATGTTACTCTAAATTCCTTCCCAAACAACCTTTTACTGTCTTCCTGGATCACATATCTTGCAGCCAAGGACAGGTAAGTGATCTGTTGCTTTCAGGTGCACAACCACCACCCAGGACAACTCTCAACTTTCCTTTGTTTTAAATTAAAAAGGTGCCTTTTGTTAGGGAGGCACTGAATGCCTCCAAAATTAATGCAACTGAAATAAGTAACTTGATGGAATGTAAAAAAGCAAAAAAGGTGTATAAAACCAGTCTGCAGATGCAGACATTCTTTAATCAATAAATATCAACTGAAACCTTGACAACCAGTGCAGCTGTACAACATGTTCTAGTAATAAATTGCACAAATTGGACACAACTTTCTGCTGCTGTTATCCACAAAACTTCCGATTTCAGGTAGGCATCATGAGAAATAGGCAATTTCCAAAGGGAGGGGAAAAGATGTCAATCTTAAGATATGCTTGCAGGCACCTGCCGAGTTCAGGCCTTTGGCTAGGAAGGCACAAAAGGGAAGAAAAGAAACATTCACACTTACCATATGCAGGTCCTCGTGACCCACGTTCCTCTCGAGCACCAATTACACTCGTAAAACTCACATTATAGTTGGGTCTGTGCTGTGGAGATGATTGGGATATTGGTTGTTGGGGCTTTGTCTGTGGTGGTTTAGTTTGCGGCTGTTGCCAGGCAGATGAACCTTGTTGCCAAGGAAATCCTGAGTTCTGCTGCCAAGCACTTCCTCCCACTGGCTGAGGGGATTGTTTCTGTGGAGAGCCCATTGGCTGAAAAGATCCTCCTGTTGTTCCTGTGGGTGTGGTGGGCTTGCTTGAAAATGCTGAACCTCCTATTTGTGGAGCACATACAACATTTAAACTTATGAAAATAGTTTCCAATACAAATGATTCCTCTTTTACTATTCACGAGAAAATTCCAGAACAAATAGTGGCATGTGTTTCTTTCTTTCGATGAAGATATGTGAATGCCTGACTAACCAAAATGTTGCTGCTTTGGAAGCATTCCAATGCATGCACATTATGCTTTAGAAAGAAAGCATCTTGTATTTGTATAGTGTCTTCCACAACTTCAGGACATCTCAGTTCACATTCAGATTTAGGAATAGACATCCTAAATGTTGGACACTAGGAAATTGCATGCAGGATACACCCATTGCCAACTGAGTATTTAAATAACCTAATCACTATCTGACAATCACCATGGGGCTGTACATGGTTCAATACAAGAGAACAAGTTGCAAAGCTGTACCAGCTAGTGCAAGACACATCCAATGACCATAACAGTCAGTGAGAACCTGAAACTTGGCTCCACCTTATTGCAGGCTTGCTGCAATAGTGATGGGGATGGTACTGTGAAAGGGCATAGTGGCTTCACCCTCCTCAGATACACATCACCTCCAGTTTAACAACCATAAATAAGCAGCCAGATGCTGAGATGCTCATTCATGTACCGACCGGACATGTACTTGTAATTTGGGTTTCCTTGTCTTTTCTTTTTGCCTCACTTCTTTGTAACAATTATATTTTGGATAATTCTATCCTTCTACTCTAGATTATTTTGTGTCTCATGTCTTAGATCACTCTTATTGATTGTAACTCCCCACATTTTCTTCAAGAGCCTTTTGTAAGCTTTGAAATTCAAGGCAAGCTTTCAGTAATTTGCCTGGAATAACAGGCAACAAACCTTGGGAGCAATTTGAACCCCACCCCCCCCCATATTAAAATAGCCTGTTATTTACCTGTCCTGGAGCTGTAACAATCACACCATCTGTATTTTTAAACTTGGTCTCCTAAGCAGGCAGCAGAAACACCTGCCCACAGTTGATGGAGTCCTTCTTTATGTCAGGTCCCAATGACACCATTGAAAACCAACGGCAATTTTAAAATCAGACTTGAGCAGGAAATGTACCTCATTCAGCATTTCCAATCAGTCTTCAACGCTGGCATGATCAAAATCCAGGATCTGGCTATACTTTTAGTTCTAGAATTTGAAATTCATCTCAATAGAATCACAGAATGGTTACAGCACAGAAGGAGGCCATTCAACCCATCAAACCCGTGCTGGCTCTCTGCAAGAGCAATCCAGCTAGACCCATTCCCTTGCCCTTTCCCTGTCGCCCTGCAATGTTTTTCCCTTTGTGTACTTGCAGAGCAGGAGAGCAGAGCATTTAAAATGCAGCATGGAAACTGACAGCTTTCAAATGAAGAATTTGGAGGTAAAAAAAACTGGTGAGAAAATGGTGCATCATCACAGTGTCATGGAATCTGCAGGACCCTGGGGAGTGTGCATGAGCTATCGTCTGAACAGATGACTTGTCGAATGTTCTGTGAGGTGCACAGACCCTGTGCAAAGATTTTTTTGGAAGACACTGTCCTAACAAAAATTGAAACAGAAACCTGAAGCTTTTGAGGGAACTAAACTGGTTGGAAACAGATAAAAGGAGACAGAGCCATACAAGTTCAGGTGACAGGAAGGTACATTTTACACGCAGGTTGAAGAATGTGAAGACTGGATCTAGGAGTAGTTTCTGTTCTTCAGAGGAACTGATTAACCAGACCTGGTCATACAGTGCACAGGACTGTCACTGAAGGGCACGGATAAAGGTTAATACAGGTAGATCCACGCCTTCAAGCCTGTTGTGAGCAGAAATTAGAAGGTTCTGGAGAAGTATGCCTTTTTTGTGAATATTGTACCTGTGGAATTCGGAACTAAAGGGGAACTGATGTCAGTTGGGAATTGGAGGCTGCATCTTGGAAGACAGGATCTGGAGATCTGTCTGAGGAATTTCAGAGATTGAAGAACTGAGAGACGAATTTGGTGCCGTGCATGCCGAGTAGACTGCCCAATAAATCTGAGAGAGCCATCTTTGTTGTATCTGATAGTGAATGCGTAATTTGTAATAGCTTGACCATGATTTATTTGGCAATTAATGTTTAATTTATGCTGATTTTGGTTTGATTGTTAAAGTGAAAGTTATAAAAGTGAAATCTTGTCCATTGTTTTTGGGGTCATTTAGTAAATTTGGTTCTTTTGGTTTGTCGGTCGCCACAGGGATCACAACAACAGGAAAGCAGGTAAGTGATTGGTTGGTGAGTATTTCTCTCTCTCTAAACTACGGCATTGGTTTTAAACCAAAGAGTCTGTAAATTAAAAATTTCAATTTAGGTAAATATAACAGTAAGTAAGCGAATGAGCAACAGCTTCACCTGCGTGCAGATTTCAGACTGCAAAGGAATTTGGTGAGTGTGGAAATTCAATAAGGTGGGGATAACAGCTGCTGCTTGAGATATATATATAAACCAACAAATTAGATTAAATTAGGACTGTGGGCTAAGTTACAGTAAAGACCTAATAAATTAAATTAGTTTTTAATCTAGGTAATAACCCATGAATAGACAATTGATTGATATTTCAAAACTTAACTAAACAAAATACAATAGAGATGGCAAGGCAGGTGATGTGTTGCAACTGTAGAGCTGGTGGACAACAATGTGATCCACAACAATCACATCTGCATTAAGTGTCTGCAGCTCAAGGAACTTCAGCTCAAAGTTGATGAGCTGGACTCTGAGATTCGGACACTGCGATGCATTAGGGAGGGAGAAAGTTACCTGGACACTTTGGTCCAGGAGATAGTCACATCCCTCAGTTAAATACTTCAGATTTGGTGCATGATCAAGGACAGGAGGGTGTGACTACGAGTGAGGCAGGTATGGGGTCCAGAAGGTAGTACTGGAGGAGCCTTAGCCCTTGGATTTTCCCAAGGTTCTTGCAGCCTGCGTGGATGAGAGCAGGGACTGCAGTGAGGATAAGCAAACTGACCACAGCATGGTGGTACAGGAGGCATCGAGTTGGGGGACTAAAAAGGATTGTAGTAGTGTACGTGACAGTATGGTTAGGGGGATAGATACTGTTCTGTGCAGCTGAGAGTGTCAGT
Source organism: Heterodontus francisci (assembly GCF_036365525.1). NCBI lineage: Eukaryota > Metazoa > Chordata > Chondrichthyes > Heterodontiformes > Heterodontidae > Heterodontus > Heterodontus francisci. The sequence goes on from NC_090378.1 coordinate 70,452,615, forward strand.
CCCGAAGGCGGTGTTGCCTGCCCGTTAGAGCATTAAGAACATCTCCTTGGGACGAGAGGGGAACTTGGAATGGTCCACGTAGGTACCAACAACATAGGCAGGTCCAAGAAAGCGGATCTGTTGAAAGAGTACGAGCTGCTAAAGCTCAAGTTAAAAAGCAGAACCACAAAAGGTAATAATCTCTGAATAACTACCTGATCTACGAGCAAATTGGCAATGAGTCAATAAGATCAGAGAGTTGAAAGTGGGGCTCAAAGATTGGTGTCTGAGAAAGGGGTTTCAATTCATGGGGAATTAGCACCAATACTGGGGAAAGAGGGAGCTGTTCTGTTGGGATGGGTTTCACTTGAGCTGTGCTGGGACCAGTGTCCTGGCAAATCAAATAACTGGGGCTGCAGATAAGGCTTTAAATTAAACAGAGAGAGGAAATTTAAAAAGAAAGGACAAAGCAATAGTGCAGGGTAGAGATATGGGTAATGATAGCAAGAGTGTGACAGGAAGGGACAGAGCATATAAACATAACAGTGCACCAGCAAATAGGGTCACAGTAGGGAAATACGGTAATAAGACAAAATTAAAGACTCTTTGTCTGAATGCACACAGCATTTGTAACAAGATAGATGAATTGATGACACAAATAGAAATAAATGGCTATGATCTAATAGCCATTACAGAAATGTGGTTGCAAGGTAACCAAGGCAGGGAACTGAATATTCAAGGGTAATTGACATTTCGGAAGGAGAGGCAGAAAGGAAAAAGGAGGTGGGGTAGCTCTGTTAATCAAAGGGTGAGATCAGTATAGTAGTGAGAAATGATCTTGGCTCAGAAGATCAAGATGCTGTATCAGTTTGAATGGGGATAAGACTGGGAGTAGCCCATAGGCCCCCTAACAGTAGCTACACTGCAGGACAGAGCATAAAGCAAGAAATAATGGGAGCTTGTAAGAAAAGTACTGCAATAATCGTGGGCGACTTTAATCTTCATAGAGATTGGATGACTCAAATTGGCAAAGACAGCCTTGAGGATGAGACAGTGTATTCAGGACAGTTTCCCATTTTTTCACAAATTATACATTGATCAGTGCTTTCTCACTGAACTTGAAAAATGGTCTTTATCCATGTCTTTTGTACACACTATTTTTCTACAGTGTGAAATATTCCTCAACCTTGTACCTTAATAACTTCAAGCTAAATTTATACACTCCCTCACCAGGTAACAAATTTTATAATTTTTCTGCTGACTTACCGAGGCCATTTCTGTTACAAAAATATCAAAATTTTTCCCATTTTCTCTACATTTCTGCAAGACTCTTTCTAGTCTCAAATATGATTCTTCAAATCTTTCTCTGATTCCAACTCTGACACCAAGTAAAACAGCATATTTGAACAAAACGGTTTCCAGGGATTGTCCAAAGCATGTCACAAGCTTTACTCAAGACAGTTTCCTTCTTTGGGTTTTTGAGGGTGTAATTACCTGTGGGTGCATAATTAGGAAGTTGCACCCAAATTTGCATCCATTTGTGGGTCCATTTTGCCAATGTCTATTTATACTCACATTTCCTGCCAATCTCATCAGTATACACCAGAACATATATATTTTAAAAAGAAATCAGTGTTAACAAGCGGAAATTAGTGTAATCAATTGGGGCCTAAGGAAAGCACGGAACTCACACCATATATTCCTTCTTGTAAGAAAATTAAAGTTTCAAGCCATCAACCGCTATTCATGCACGAGGCACAACAGGTTTAAGAACATGGAATTGTAAAAGGTTTTCAGTATGACTTTTAATGACGTCATTAAAATGCATTGAAAGCAACAGAAAATATAGTACAGGTTTCAGTAAAGGGAAAAACTCAAAAAATTGCAATGAAACACCAGACAGCTGCACTTAATATTCTAGGCTTAAATTTATGCCCATTCTGAACCAGCACAATTGCAGGAACTTTGTATGTGCAGCTCTTTAGTATGGGGGTGGAGCCATTATAATGACCCAAGATGCATCTGGGCAAATGGATAGAGCATAAAAGGAGTGAGGAAATTTGGGCGTGGCGTTAATTACATACACAGAACACTTGTGCCCTAGTTTCCTTGATCTTTTACACAGTGTTTCCTTGACACCATAATTACATGCGTCTCTGAAAACAAATACACTGGAAATTCCAAAGATGGTGTTGATATATCAATATATTTGACCACTAGAAAATTCTGTACAACTTTTTACTTTGTTTTTATTTTACAGACTTTATTTCCAATACTAAGAAAAACTCTTACAAGAAAATGATTCAACATATCTGAACAACATCTTGGTTTCAGAAATGCCCTTAACAATATTTTTCACCAGAGGCCTTTGCCTATGTGAGAATCCCCAACCTTGAACATACTTAGGTCCCAAAATCATTACTAAAATTGCAGATCCAAGCGGTTGGCCACAGCTCCCATTGTAGTGTTAACAACTTCTACAATTGTTTGATTGACAATAGCAGCCATTCACAGAGCACGTCAGAACTTGTTTGTAAGATCTGCTCCCTCCAATGAAAAAGCACTAACAAAAAACATTTTTGAGCAACCAGATTTTTTTTTGCATAAGAACAACTGTATGTACTATTATTGAAGTTTGGAGGAAAGTTATAAATAAATGCCCTGGATTTAAAAACTTAAGTTTGTTTTGGTAATACCATATATTGGGCTGAATTTTGGCCAAATTTGGCAGCGGGCGAAAAAAAAACGGTGGCCAACATGGGCTGCATGTCATGGAGCCGCCGCGATTCTAAGTGTAGCAGCTCATTTAAATAGCCTGTGCAGGCCGCCCCCCACCCCCCAACCCCCTTCCCCTCCCGCCCCGATCACGTGGAGGGGACGTGCCTGGCAATGGTGTCAGCTGCCTGTGCGCAGGCGCTGTCGCCATTTTTGAAGGGCTGTTAGCCCTACCAGTTAATTTAAATATTTAAAGATGTGAATTAAAATACATTTCTTTTGCCCCTCTCTGACCTCTGACCCCCCCATAACAATTAAATTAATTATTGCCCTCCCCCACCCGCCACCAAACAGCGCAAACTTTGAACTACAACTCTTCCCACCATCCCCTACACCCAAGACATTAATTTGACCCCGTTCTCCCCACCACTACCACCACCCTCCACTGCACTGATAAATCTACCTCCTCCCCCCTCCCCACCAGCGTGGTGCCTTGTTTCCCCTGACGGGGATCCAAAGGTGCGGGAGTGCCAGTCTCGCCACCACCGGGAATATCAGGCCGGGGCCACCCCCGCCCCGTTGTTGGGTCGCGTGGCGGCCCTCTCCTAGAGGCATCTTCAGGCACCCCCCACACCCCCGTCACGGAACCAGACATCTGGGGGAGAACAAAATCCAGCCCATTGTTGCAGATATTTTTGGTTGTGAATGAAATCTGCAAATCAGTGTATTCTTTTTAATTTTAAATATGTTTAGTCCTTTGCTATAAAACCCATTCTGTAAATAAATGGGCAGTAAAAAAGTGGCTCCTCCTTTCTCTATACAGAAACCTATTTACATCAATTTGGTAAGTGAGGGAAACAAACTTATTTATCATTTACTTGCAGTGAGTAAGAATAGCACTATTAATTCATTTCCAAGGATTCCAAAAAAGTTAATTTCACTGTTTCTAGGAGCATCTCTTACAAATGTCTTTCCAAATTCAATATAAGCTCTGGATGAACCTAGAGAATACCAAGGAAAATTGGCTAATATATAAAAATTTTGCTTTTGGTATGCATTTTGTCTTTTCACCTTCCACCTTAGGTATTATGTCTGCATATATGCAAATTTCTTGTAACAGTTTTAGGTTACGAGTTCAAAGTTTTGAATTTTTAAAAGTAGCAATAAATCCAAACTTGGGAGCCAGGAGACTTACAAATCAGAAAAAGTAAAGGATAAATACCATCTAACCATGGGGATTTATCAGTTTTCAATCACAGAATTCTTACATCATGGGAGGTCGTCATTTGGCCCATCATGTCTGCAACTGCTCTCCAAAAAAGCAGTTCACTTAGTGCCATTCCCCCGCCTTCTCTCCATAACCCTACACATTCTTCCTTTTCATATAACAGTTGAATTCCCTTTTGAATGCTTCAATTGAACCTGCCTCCACCAGACTCTCAGGCAGCGCATTCCAGACCTTAACCACTCGCTGCGTGAAAAAGCTTTTCCTCAGGTTACTTTTACTTCTTTTACCAATTACTTTAAATCTGTGCCCTCTTGCTCTAATTGCTTTCATGAGTGGGAACAGTTTCTCCTCAATTACTCTGTTCAGACCCCTCATGATTTTGAATACCTCTCAGCCTTCTCTTCTCCAAGGAAAAGAGTCCTAACTTCTTCAATCTATCTTCATAACTGAAGTTCCTCATCCCTTGTACCATTCTCATCAATCTTTTCTGTACGCTTTACAAAGCCCTCACATCTTTCCTGAAGTGTGGCGCCCAGAACTGGATGCAATACTCCAGCTGAGGCCCAACTAGTGTCTTATACAAGTTTAACATAACTTCATTGCTCTTGTACTCTATACTCCTATGAATAAAGCCCAGGATACTGTGTACTTTATTAACCACTCACTCAACCTGTCCTGCCACCTTCAATGACTTATGCACATATACCCCCTCAGGTCCCTCCACTCCTGCACTCCCTTTAGAATTGTGCCCTTGATTTTATATTGTCTCTCCATGTTCTTCCTACCAAAATGAATCACTTCACATTTCTCGGCATTGACCTTCATCTGCCGCCTGCCCACCCATTCCACCAATCTGTGTCCTTTTCAAGTTCTATACTATCCTCCTCACAGTTCACAATGCTTTCAAGTTTCGTATCATCCGGTTATGAGAGTGCTTCTATTTCTTTTGTAAAACATGTTTTACGGACTTATAGTTGAAATATGGACATTGATTCAGCTGGAATCCTGAAGAGATACTGAACTTGGTGTTTTTTTTTAATGTCACCAGAAGGTCCCTGGACTTGGCTTGTAAAGAAGTCTTACTGGAAGGCACCTGTCTGTGGATAATCACCCAGCAGGGATTGTTTTTGACTTGGGGGAGAGGCTTACAAAGAAGTGACAGGTCAAGATTTATAGAGGACAAGAGGTTTGACCTCCGAAATGTTTTTAGCTTGAACTGTTACAACAGTCAGTTGGTATTTGCCTGCCAAAAAGGACCCAGCTCTCTCTCTTGAAAAGTAATGCTGCATACAGTGTGTCAATTTCCTATTTACAACTGTATTTGAAAAAACCCTGCGTATGAAATGTGTGGGAACTGAAACCCTTGTTGCTGCATTTCTGCTGTTAAAACCTCTGAAGCCTCTGTAGCTACATTTTTCTGGAAAGCCTACCCAAACTGATCTTCAACATCGCCTGAAAGAAATGTTCTAGGAAGACAGCCGTCTATATGCATTTGGGATACCAAACCAAAACCAAGGACAGGTATTCCGCCAAAGTGTTTTTGTTGTTTGTTTTCTTTATAACAGTGGTATAAACAGAAATCCCTTTTATTTTTTCCGGTTCGTGTGTGAGGCAGGGAGCGAGGGGGAGCGGGCGCGAGAGCAGGCGCGAGAGAGGCTGTATATGTTTACTTCATTATTGAAGACTTGTTTTATAAACTGATAATTTTTTTTGTTTATTAAAGAAACCAGATTGGTGTGTTTTATTCTGGGAAAAATGCAGTATATGATTGACCAAATCGGTAAGTGGGAAAATTTAAATATATATTGTGACCTGTGGAGAAGTGGGACTAGAACAAACAGTGCACTCCTCCCGCCTCAGTCGTAACAATCCACAAACTTTGAAATTGTTCCCTATACACCAAGGTCTAGGTCATTAATATACATCAGGAAAAGCAAGGGTCCCAAGTCTGACACCTGACCACTAGAAACCTTCCTCCAGACCGAAAAACATCCATTAACCACTACTCTGTTTCCGGTCACTCAGCCAATTCCGTGTCCATGTTGCTACTGTTCATTTTATTCCATAAACTATAACTTTGCTCACAAGTCTGTTGTGTGGCACTGTATCAAAAGCCTTTTGAAAGTCCATGTACACCACATCAACTGCATTGCCCTCATCAACTCTCTGTTACCTCCTCAAAAAACTCCAGCAAGTTAGTTAGACATGACTTTCCCTTTAGAAATCCGTGCTGGCTTTCTTTAATTAACCCACATTTGTCCAGGTGATGATTAATTTCGTCACAAATTATTTTTTCTAGAAGTTTCCCCACCACTGAAGTTAAACTGACTGACCTGTAGTTGCTGGGTTATCTTTACACCCTTTTTTGTAACATGGGTGTAACATTTGCAATTCTCCAGTCGTCTGGCACCACCGCTGAGTCTAAGGAAGACTGAAAAATTATGGCTAGTGCCTCTGTGATTTCCACCCTCACTTCCCTCATTATCCTCGGATGCATCGCATCCGGTCCTGGTCCTTTCAACATGTCTATGGTTTCCCTCTCATTTATATTAACGCCATGAATTTTGCCTTAATTCTCTTATTAAGTCTATGACTCATCAGACTTCACTCAACAGAAGAATAACTGACAATCAGTTTTGTGTAATTATGCGTTATTGTGGATGACTACAACCCACTGATCTCCATTCATTTCTCTAATGGCCCCCTTAGCCTCACAATGCACAGCATCATAATTTAACCTTTATAGCCATTTCTGAATGTTCCAAAGAGGCATTCAAGAGCCACTGAAAAAACACTTCACTTTCTTCCAACAGTTCTCCTTTGTGGATGAGTGAATACTAGTCTATAGATTCTGTTCAATTTTGACTTTGGTTGCAGAAACAAAAACAATTTGAATAGACTACACCATCCACTGTTGAGTCCTTTCTATCAGCAATCATATACCCAGATTTCAGATGAGCAATATTGCTTTGATGGATGATTCCCTTGGCATAATCAATCAATCATAATGCAGAGGACATCAAGACCTCCAACATGGCTGTTGCAAGGCCAGCATCTAACCCAAAGCAGCTAAGAACTGACCTCAAGAGAAAGGGTTAATAGACAGTGATCTTGAGCTTCCCCACTGGCATTAAACATAATTGGAAAGCAAAGGACATAGCTATTCAAAAATACATGATCAACTGCTGTGTTGCTCTCATCAACACACCAATGGCAATTGAACCTCGGGATGGCTCTTGAAGTGATCTGTATGATCTTTGAAGGTCCAGGCCAGGCACATTCCAGTCCCTGATGAAAAGTCAAGAAAACATTTGGCTATGCCATCCAGTGACATACCTATGGCCTGAGGGTCCGTCAGTGCTCAGCATTATGCTGAGAGATATTTACCTATCTTTGGCTGAGCATGTTCTGACATCTACAAGTAGATCCTCATCAATAATTAGCATCACTGCCTGCACCCCATTTGTATCTCATCTATAGTCCCTTCAACTTCTTGGTACACTTGAAACCTTGGACCAGGAGTGTCTAAACTTTTTAATATTTGTTTGCTTCTTATTTGCAAACCATGAAGGTTATGGACCACATAAAAAGGTGCCTTTTGCCCCTCTATGTGGAGCCTAAATCGCTGAAGGCACGGCCACCAAATCAGAAATTCTCTCCCCAAGTCCCTCCACCCCCCTCTCCTTCTTTTGGACCCTTCTTTGGCTCAGCATTTTTCTTCCTGATACTTCTGTAAAGGGCCATGAAACATTTTCCTATATTAAAGGGTATTATCTAGATAGAAACTATTGTTGCTTTTGCTGTCATTACAAGGCAATCTTCATCATCATTCCCACCAGAAAAATAAGTTAGTAAACTTAACACAACTAACCTGCCAAATTGGCACCAAGAGCACCCAAGTCAGCAAAGGGATCCAGTGTCTGTGGTTTGCACTGATGAGTAGGAGTGCAATGTAGCGAGCTGGTAGGACTGGTATTTGCTGATCTGCTGGCACCCCCAACCCCACCTGTTAGGAAAATGAAACAGGAAAATTAACCCATTTGTAGGTGTAATCATTAAATGTGTGACATTTAGCAAAAACACCACCCCCCCCCGCCCACACCCACCCAATGCTACACATCAATTCCTTTCATAGACAGCATGATGACAATCTGTCCCCAGTTTTATGCCAAAGTCACTTGAGAAAACTATGAGCAGGTAAACTTGAACAACCACTGTCATCATATATCATTTTAGCCTTCTTCCTTGTGGGGAATGGTCCTAGCTCCTCAATGTTCCAAAACTCCCTACATGGAGAATCGAGAAGAGAGTCACCACACACTTGTCCAACATACCAAGTCACCGCAAAGTAGCAATTTAATTGAAGATTTCAGATGACTCCTTGTACTCAAATGAATAAACTGGAACATTTCTACTTTTTAAAGCACCCAATATGAACATTAAGCTTTCCTAAGATAGGGACGATGTGGGTGACATACAGATAAAAGCTCTTCCTACTCTGCCCAATGTGCCTTAAAGCCCACCGTGCAAAAAGCACTCCCTGAGGCAATTATCCAATGCTCAGATCAACCAATTTTCGAGCGCGATTGCCAATATAGCACGTTTTGAATTATGGCGATTGTTGTCCTGTAGGTAGCTGTGTATACACAACCATGTGCAGATAGCTTAGTCATTTAACATTAAACTTTTGCAACCAGAGTGAAGAGACTTTCAGGCTAGCATGCACGTGTATACTAGATCTAAAAGGACATCAGTGTAAGTGTAATCAGTTTCTCCATGCTCTCCCATCCCTACCCCACCAATGTATTTTCGAATCTGGAAATAAAAATCTGACATTAATTAGTGACCATGAGGCTGCCAGATTATTGGAAAAACAAGACTGGTGTACTAATGGCATCGTGAGTCCCCTATAGTGTGTTGCCTTCCTGGGGCCAGGGTAAAGGACATCACAGAGAGGTACAGAATATTCGACAGGGGGTGAGCCAGAAGTTGTGTCGGTACTGACGACAGAGTGAGCAGGTATTGATGTCCTACGGTCATCTATGTAAATGCACAAAGTGTGGTGAATAAGATTGGTGAGCTACAAGCACAAATAACCATCTGGGAAAATGATGTAGTGGCAGTCACAGAAACATGGCTTAAAAGCAGTGAAGGCTGGGCGCTTAATATTCAAGCGTACAAAGTTTTCAGAAAAAATAGGGAAGAAAAAAAAAAGGGAGGTGGGCTGGCAGTACTGATTAGGGAAGACATTGTCATGTTGGAAATAGAGAATGTCCTTGAGGAGTCAAGGATAGAATACATTTGGTTAGAGTTGAGAAACAAAAATGGGATGATCTCACTACAAAGGTTATTCTATTGGCCTCCAAATAGTGAGCGCGCGCTAGAGGAGCAAATCGACAGGGAAATCACAGATGTGCAAGAACTACAGAGTGGTGTTATTGGAGGACTTTAATTTCTGTTATGATCAGGTGAGAAGGGGCCAAAAGGCTCCCCTCTGGTCCCTCTCTTTGTTTGACTGCAACAGGGTTTATTTCTTTTAAGCAGTGAATGCATTTACCAATTCAGTGAGTGTTTAATCCTTTATGTGCTATCATAAAAGAAGCAACTGGACCAGTTTTCTTGAGTTTAAACAAGAAATAAATTAGTTTAAAAGCAAAATACTGCGGATGCTGGAAATCTGAAACAAAAACAAGAAATGCTGGAATCACTCAGCAGGTCTGGCAGCATCTGTGGAAAGAGAAGCAGAGTTAACGTTTCGGGTCAGTGACCCTTCTTCTACAATAAATTAGTTTATTGTACTTAAAATCAAAACCTGACTTAACCCAAGTCTCTGTCTGTAGCAATGATAGACTGGATGTTGTGCAGTCGACAGACAGGGTGCAAGGCGTGAAGTATTACCTAGCGAGAGACGCAGAGATTGTCTGCTGTGTGCAACAGAAACTCCAAGTTCCACACAGACTGGGGAGACTGTCACCTGATTGTGTATTCTCTGTTGCACTTTAATGAGATTCAAGTCTAAGAATTTCAATCTCTCTTAGGCCTTATTGTTTCAATCACTGCTCCCTGGAGGCTCGTCTCCGCTAGGGTTTATCTTCCAAGATGGTTTTGAATATCTTGCTAATGAAAGCAAAATCAGGTAGTTCATTCAACTATTCAAGCCATTGTTCTGGATGACAGCTCAACAGACATGCATCTCCACTTCGATACCTTGGAATGTGAGGTTTTTCAATGCAAATTGTGGTGGTCACCTTAGCTGTAAGCATTTTAAAAGTTGAATGTCGGATTCCAGCTTTCCTTTTTAAAAGTTTAATTTAGGTCTCCAAACGATGAGTTAAAATCATTATCATTCAGCATAGCATGTTTTCATGACAATAAAATTATCCCAATCTGTATTTGGGTAGAGTAAAGGGAAAGAATGGGGAGGAAATTCTGAAATGTGTTCAGCAGAACTTCCTTGATCAGTAATTTTTTTTAATTCATCCATGGGATTTGGACATTGCCGGCTAGGCCAGCATTTACTGCCCAACCCTAATTGCCCTTGAGAAGGTGGTGGTGTGCTGCCTTCTCGAACCGCTGCAGTGCTTGGGGTGTAGGTACACCCAGAATGCTGTCAGGAAGAGATACTGTTTCGGAGCAATGGGTGATCTGTAAAGAGGAGATGTTTCAAGTACATTCCAATAAGGATGAAAGGTAAAGGAACCAAAGTCAGGTCTCCATGGATGATGAGGGAGATAGAGAATACAATGAAACAAAAAGAAAAAGATGTATGATGCATGTCAGGTGAATGCAAGAACCAGGCCGAATACAATAAGTTCAGAAGGAGGAAGCGAAGAGGAAAATATCTTTGGCAGAGAGAAAATGTGAGTATAGAATGGCAGTTAACATAAAAGGGGACCCAAAAGGCTTCCCAGCATGCACATAGTAAGCAGGTAGAGAAAGATGGGTTGGGGCCTATTAGGGACAAAGAGGGTGATATATACTTAGAGGCACAAGGCAAGGCTAGAATAACTAATGAGTACTATGTATCTCTGTTTACTAAGGAAGAGGATGCTGACAAAATATCGGTAGAAGTGGAGATGGTAGAGGTAATGGATGAGGTGAAAATTGATAGGCAGGATGTACTGAAAAGACTGGCTATGCTTAGATTGGATTAATCACCTGATCCAGATGGCTTACATCCCAGGTTGCTAAAGGAAGTGGGGATGGAGATAGCAGAAGGGCTTGCCATAATCTTCCAATCTTCTCTAGATACGGTGTAGGTGCCAAAGTGACAAATATGACATCCTTTTTCAAGAAAGGGTGCAAGGACATTCCTAGTAACTACAGGCCAGTCAGTTTAACATCAGTGGTGGGTAAGGTTTTAGAAACAATAATCGGGGGGGGGGGGGGGGGGGGGGGGGAGGTTTCAGTTAATTAGGGAGAGCCAGCATGGATTTGTAAAAGGCAGATCATGCTTGACTGTTCTAACCGATTTTTTTGATGAAGTAACAGAAGATTGATGAAGGGAAAGCAACAGATGTTGTCCATATGAATTCTAAGAAAGCCTTTGACAATGTACCACATAAAAGGCTGCTTAATAAAATTGAGGTGCATGGAATAGGAGGGTCAGTGTTAGCTTGGATAAAAAATTGGCTTAAGAACAGAAAACACGGAGTTGTAGTAAATAGTTGTTTTTCAGACTGGAGGATGGTAGACAGTGGTGTTTCCAAATGGGTCAGTGCTAGGACCACTGCATTTTTGATATACACATAAATTACTTGAATAATGGAATACTGAGTAAAATCTCAAAATTTGCCAATGATATCAAACTTATGTGGCAGACAGTGAAGAGGATACCAATCAACTGCAACAGAACATAGATAGGCTAGTGGAAAGAGCAGACAAGTAGGAAATGGAATTTAATAGAGAAATGTCAGGTGATGCATTTTGACAAAAGGGATAGGAAGAGGCAATATACACTAAACGGTGCAGTTCTAAAGAGTGTACAGGGACAGAGGGACCTGAGGGTTCATGTGCATGGATCTTTGAAGGTGGCAAGACATATTGAGAGTAGATGGCAAAGTATATGGGATCTTGGACTTCATAAATATAGGTATCGAGTACAAAAGCAGTGAAGTTATACTGAACCTTTATAAAGCTCTAGTTAGGCAACAACTACAGTATTGCATCCAGTTCTGGTCACCACACTTTAGGAAGGATGTGAGGGTCCTTGGAGGGTGCAGAGGAGATTTACCACAACGGTTCCAGAGATGGGGGATTTTAGCTACAAGATTAGGTTTGAGAAACTGGGGTTGCTTGCCTTGGTGCAAAGGAGATTGAGGGGAGATTTGATAGAGATGTACAAGATTATGGCAGATTTAGATAAGGTAGACAAAGAAAAATTGTTCCCATTAACTGATGGTACAAGGGCTAGAGGTCACAGAATAAAGGTTTTGGGCAAGAGATTCAGGGGGTAGGGAGGAAGAACTTTTTTTTAATGCAGGGAGTGATAATGACCTGGAACACTCTGCCTACGAGGGTAGTGGAAGCTGAGACGATGAATGATTTCAAAAGGAAATTGAATGGCGCTCGAGGGAAATAAACTTACAGGGCTACGGGGATAGGGCTGGTGAATAGGACTGATTGGATTGTTCTACAGAGGACTGACATGAATTCGATGAACCGAATGGCCTCTGTATCTTTATGACTAATACCTTTTAAGTAAGGATACCTGCTGTCCTTACTCAGTCTAGCCTGTATCTAATTGCAATCCTATACCAACACAATTGACTTCGAACTGCCCTCTGAAGCCACTCAATTGCATTAAACTGCTGAGCACCTTCACCACACACAGACTGTAGGAGTTCAAAAAGACAGCCCATCACCACCTTCAAGAGCAACTAGGGATGGGCAATAAATGCCCATTGTCAGCAGCACTCATATTCAGAGAATTAACTTTGAAAACCCTCTTCCCACCTGCTCTTTTCAACATTGGTGGTATCCTGCACTTTGTTCCCTCACTTTACTTTCTCAGTGTTTCTAAAAACAAAACCTCCCATTTTCAACCTGCAATGACAGAGATGACAGAGTCCAAGAAAGATATGCACACCAGAAAACATCAACAGAGCCTCTGAGAGTGGGGCAAGGGAAGGGGGGGTGGGTAGTGCGGGGTGCCGGGGATGTGGTTGGATAAGAGAGGAAAGGGAAAAGGAAAACACTTCCATACAGATCCCTAATGGTCACACTGAAACCTTAATCATACACAGACAATTTGAGGAGATAGAGCAAAAGCGATGGCACTTTTTAACCACAGAAAAAAGGAATTGAAAATATCAAATGAATCCCATTTGTTTTCTTATGCTTTCCAAACTTTATTTGCATGCTATGATGTGAGCTGACTGCTGGGAACCTGTCAAATATACCTATGAACACAAATGTAATTTTTTTTTTTTTACCTGAGGAAGCTGTTCTGTTTGCCCAGGCTGCTGAACCACCAGGTAGATTTGAAGATCCCAAAGCCCATCCTCCCATTAGATCTGGTTGAACAGACACAGTTGGAGTACATGGCGGACCAGGGGAGACTCTACCTAAGTAAAGTTAACATTTTACAGTGCATCACACAATGTTTTCACAGGAGGCTCCAAAGAAGTCTAAAGTATTAATGCAACATAGTCCCATGGGAGTCACTTAAAATTCTGTAAAAAAAAACAAATACGTGTACGTACTACTGAGATCAGGCCTGAAAGAGCATAAATTTTGGCATCCACTAACTAAAAACCATCAGAGCAAGTGTAAAACATGTTTCCCTGCTTCATGCTCAAACTTACTTTTTCATTGAACATTGTAAGCCAAGGAAATTATGCCTCCAAATGTGTTGGGTATTGTTAGAAGTCTTGGGTATGTACTGCTTTACAGAGAAAGTAAACTTAAAAACTGAGTTGAACCAAGTGGAAATAAAAAGAAAAAAAAAAACAGATGTAGGAAATGGGAAATAAAACAACAAATGCTAGAAAATGCACAGCATGACTGATCAGTATCTGAAAGAGAAAAGCAAATCAACAGTTCTGGTGGGGCCTATGTCTGAATAGGATTAATTTTTCCAATACCCGGTCTTAAAATTGCTATTTTTGGTGCTAATATCACCATTGCCAAATTGAACACTTTTCCTCTTCAAAAGTCCAGTTTCTTGTTATGTACTGCACTAATCAAATGAAAAGCTCCCTCTACAATGCTCCAGGATGCCTCAATTGATACTGCAGAAGCACCTCTACTGCACCAAGGCCACATTTCCATTGCCCAACCATCAGTTCTGATAAAAGGTCACTGACCTGAAATGTTAACTTTGCTTCTCTCGCCACAGATGCTGCCAGACCTGCTGAGCATTCCTAGCACTTTGTTTTTACCTCAGATTCCCAGTATCGGCAGTATTTTGCTTCCATTTCCCAACCTATTGATTGTGAATGAGATTCCCAACTCAATGTCAATTATGAAAAATTAGGCTGTGTGCTTGCACCTATTAAAAGGCCCAAATTGATTTGGACTGGACTAGGTCCACATGTCTGGACTAGGTCAAAACACACAACCTACAGATGAAAGAATTTGTTTTCCAAATCCATTGTTCAGCCAGGAGCCTCACTCTCAGTACTACATCTGCATAACTGACAACTAATAAAAATGAATTAGACCAAAATTACACCAGAGAGCTCTCCATTGAAGTCCAAGAGGATTATCAAACTAATTACACCAATAATATTATTCTAAGTTACAAAAGTAAAACTCCAAATTAGTCCATATAGTTTCTGAACTCTAGCCAGATGGATAAAATTACAGACAGTCACAGAATTTAGACAAAACCAGAAACATTTTCATTTCCACAAGCCCATCCTTTCATGCGTACAAGAGCCCAAAGGTTCCCTAAATGTCCCAGTTTAGTAAATAAGTCGGTCATAGAGTCATAGAATCAATAAAGTAATTGACTCATAACAGCATAAAAGATCATTCAACCCATTCAGCCAATGCCAGCTCTCTGTAGAGCAATCCAATCAGTCCCATTCCCCCACTCAAACCCCATAGCCCTGCAAGTTTTATTTCCCTCAAGTGCCCATCCAAGTTCCTTTTGAAATCATTTATCATCTCCTCTTCCACCACCCTCATTGGCAGAGTGTGTTCCAGGTCATTACTACTTGCTGGATAAAAATGTTCTTCTTCACAACCCCCTGCATCTTTTGCCCAAAACCTTATATCCCTGTCCCCTAAACCTTGCTTCTCTTCGTCTACATTATCTAAACCTGTCATAACCATATGCACCTCTATCAAATCTCCACACAGTCTCCTGTGGTCCAAGGAGAATACCAGCTTGTCCAATGTTATAGCTAAAATTCTTCATCCCTGGAAACGTTCTGGTAAATCTCCTCTGCACCCTCACAACCTTCCTAAAGTGTGGTGACCAGAACTGAAGGAATACTCAAGCTGACACTGACCCTCCTATTCTATGAGCCCCAATTTGATTAAGCAGACATTTGTGTGATATTTTGTCAATTTCTTAAAATCTATATAGAGAATATCCATTACATTCCCTTCATCAATATTCTCTGTTATTTCATTAAAAAATTTGATTAGATTAGTCAAGCACTATTTGCCTTTTACAAATCCATGCTGGCTCTCCCATATTAACACAAACATCTTCAAGTGCCAGTTACTTATTTCCCTGATTATTGTTTCTAAGAACGTTACCCACCACTGATGTTAGACTGTAGTTACTAGGAATGTCCTTACACCCTTTCTTGAGTAAGTGTGTCACATTTGCCATTCTCCAATCCTCTGGCACCTACCCTGCATCTAGGGAAGATTGAAAGATTATGGCAAGCCCTTCCACCATCTCCAACCCCACTTTCTTTAGCAAGCCACCTGGACCAGGCGACTTATCCACTCCAAGCATCACCAGCCTTTTCAGTACATCCTGCCCATCAATTTTCACCTCATCCATTACTTCTACCATCTCCACTTCTACTGATATATTGTCAGTATTTTCTTTCTAAGCAAACACCAATACAAAGTACTCTAACTATTATAGCTTTGCTCTGTGCCTTTAAGCATATACCTCTTTGTCCCCATTAGGTCCCACCCCACTTCGCACTATTTGCTTACTATTTACATGCCGGTAGAAGATTTTTGGATTCTCTTTTATGTTGATTGTCATTCTATTCTCATTCTCTCTTTGCCAGTCTTATTTCCTCTTCACTTCTCCCTTCTCAAATTTATTGTATTTAGCCCAGTTCATCTGACATGCCATCATACACCCTCATTTTTTTTGTTTCATCATATTCTCTACCTCCCTCACCAAAGATTTTGGTTCCCTTACCTTGTTGGAATGTACCTACCGTGTAAGGAGATGTTTCAGGTAATTTTTCTTGTCAATGTTTGGTTCCATTTTACCCTGGCTAGATTCCCTCTCATCCCACTGAAGTTAGCCCTCTTCCAATTAAGAAGTTCTACTTTAGATTGTTCCTTGCACTTCTCCATTCCTAATCTAAACCTATGATACGATGATCATGCTTACCCTAGTGTTCCCTACAGACACTTGGTTCATCTCATTCCCCAGCGCCAGATCCAGCAATACCTCCTTCCTAGTTGGAAGGAGATCGTACTGGTCGAGGAAGTTCTGAACACGCTTCAGAAATTCCTTCCCCTCCTTTCCTTTTACTCTATTATCCCAATTGATATTTGGGTAATTAAAGTCCCCCAATATCACCACTCTACAGTCCTTGCACATCTCTGATTTCCCTACAGATTTGCTTTTCTATCTCTCACTATTTGGAGGCACAGTAGTGTGATCATCTCCCTTCTGCTTCTCAACTCTAATCAAATGGATTCTATCCTTGCCCCCACAAGGACATCCTCTCCTTCCAACACTACAATGTCTTCCCTAATCAGTACTGCCACCCCACCTCCCTTTTATCCTTTCTTATTTTTTCTGAACACTTTGTATCGTTGAATATTAAGCACCAAGTCCTCACCATTTTTAAGCCACTTTTTCTGTGGTTGCTACTACTTCATATTCCCACATGAATATTTGTGCTTGTAGCACACCAACTTTATTCAACACGCTTTGTACATTTACATATATGCATTCTAAATCTTTTGTTGTATTCCTCATAGTCCTTCTCAGTCTGCTCCTATCTAATATGGTACTGCTTCCTTCTCTAGTACTATCCAACACACTCCTTTATGCACCTTATTCCTCTTTTGGACTTCTATATGCTGGTGCCCATCCCCTTGCCAATTTAGTTTAAATCCTCCTCAACCACACTAGTGAACCTCCCCACGAGGGCATTGGTCCCAGTCGTGTTGAGGGGTAACTTTTGAACAGCTGCCTCCTGGCCCAAAATTGTTCCCAAACAGCCCAAGAATCCCTCCTACATCACGCTTCAAGCCACACATTGATCCTCCCTATCTTCCTATTTCTTCTCTCGCTGGCAGGTGGCACTTGGAGTCATCCAGAGATTACTACCTTTATGGTCCTACTTTATAAACTTCCTCCCTAGCTCCTGAAAATTTGCTCATAGGACCTCAATACCTGTCCTGTCTAGGTCATTGGCACTGACGTGCATCACAATTTCTGTCTCACTCCCTTCCCCCTGCAGAATATTATGCACCTGGTCAGTGATGTTCTTTAGCCTGGCACCAAGGAGGCAACACACCAGGTGTGACTCACAATGATGGTTACCTAAACGCCTGCCTGTCCCCCTGTGAAATTTCCTATAACACTGCATTTCTACAGTTTGCTGTTCCCTCCTGTGCAGTCCCTTCCCTATTGGTGCCACAGTCTTGACAGGGCTCCTTCAAGGTGTCGTCATTCCCAGCAGTCTCCAAAGCTAAGTGCCAGTTTGAGAGTGGCGCACACGCCAAAGACTCCTGCACTTCTGCCTCTTCCTACTCTTCCAGATGGCTACTCAATTACGATCCTAAACTCTCACTGCCTGTGGGGTGACCACCTCCTGAAAAGGTACAATCCAGGAAAATCTCATTCTCCCTGATGCTCTGCAGTGACTACAGCTACTCCTCAAACTTGGAAATCCTGAGCTCGAGTTCAAGTAGTTGGAAACACTTCCCGCACACATGGTCTCCCAAGACACGTGAAGTGTCCTGAAGTTCCCACATGACATAGGGATTGCAAGCAACAGGTCTCAGCTGCCCATCCATGATCTAAAAAAAAAAAAAAAAAATCTCTACTCCCTCTTTTAGAATCTAAAAAGGACGAGTCTGGAATAGACCCCAGATTCAAACTGTAGTCTGTGCCTGGTTAACTAATCTTAGCTGCGGTAATGATAGAGCACCACAATTTTCCTCAATATCCCTAAGCTTGAAGAGAGAAAAAAAATGCCAGGGTTCCTGCTCTTGATTGCCATCGAGCAATTCCTCCTGGATGGAGGCTGGATTACAAAGATGGAATTAGTTTCAGCTCCTCAACTGAAGAGCCTGTCAACATTCCCGATCAGTATTCACCTCCTAACAGATGGGTTGGGTGGCTGCAGGGGAGAAGTAATTTTTTTTAATAGACAAAAAGTACTTTTACATAAAAGAGTATCCCATTGGAAGATATGTATCTTATTTCAATTTAAAAACAATTAATTTTATCAAGGAGTTAAATTCTATATTGGGACTGTAGGTAGACTGGCTGTACTATACCTCAAAAGAGAGATGCAGCACCCAGGTGATTGCTAACTATCAACACCTGAACACTACTGGAGTAGAAATTAAATAGGAGTCATAATCAACTTAAAATACAGGAGTATTTATTTTTAGTTAAAGTCATACACTGAATTCTTACCGATGTCGAAAGGGTCACCAGCAGTGCTATGTGGAGTAGGAGATGGTGTTCTGGCTGTTTGCAGGAATGGGTCAGCCTGTCCAACTGGAGAGCCTGCACCACTCCGGTTGAGGAAAACACCAAGCAAATCCTGATTGTGTTGCTTGGCCTGGGAGTCAAATGGATCAAATGCTGCTCCTAAAACACAAAATGGTTAATAGGAGAACACAACAGAATGGATTTGGTAACTTTTCAGCAATCCAATTAACTTTTTAAGAACACTGCCCAACTGCGTTATTTAGCATTTACGTGACAATACTTTCTGAATCCACAATCGGTATCAATTCATTTATGTTTAAACTCCAAGTTTAAGTTAAAAGCTGCAATCATTTTCTAATCTCTTCTATGGTACAACTAAATGTTATTCAGGTCTAAGGATTTTTACCCTTTGGCTGCAGGAATATTCCCATCTTCCTGAACTGACCGGTTTTTATGTTTTCAGCTCGTGCATAACAATGATGAAAAATCACACTTGCTGCAATAAAGCTACCCAAATGTCAAGAATTGCTTTATTATAGTTACATGAACCCAATGCTTGGCATCATTCCATCTATGAAAGATGATGGACACACAGCAAACAATCCATTTCGGTGGGGTGTCTTCTCTTGAAGATGAATCCAAAGTTTTAAACAAGTAGTTTAAATCATTTTTGTACCATCTGTTCTGCCTCTTGTTTCTATTTTCTGTTCTTTATTTTAATGTTACCTTTCCTAATACATCTATTCTGCCTAGTTTAACTTTGGAACTCAGTGACCTCTTCTGTTTTCTTGCTCTATTATCCAATTTGTGGGAGAAGTAACTTTGAAAAGATAGTCAGTAAAAATTGTTTCTTAAAGCTATGGAAAATATCTGAAGATGAACATGGTTGTAGGTTTAATTGGTGATTCCGATATCTTTATGATGTTCAAATAGGAAAGATTTACTGACTAATGAATATGCTCACAGCGGCTTCCAGAACAGCAAACAGCTGGGTTTATCTGCACCAAGCCAAACGCTTTAAGCTTGGAGCTTCTACATGCACGAGTGTGAGATGCAGCTCCATGAGCTTCTGATACCTTCACTCCACAATATGAGTGGCATTAATGACGAGTCTAATGCACTTCTGAAATTTTCAACATCCACTTTCTGAATCTGGCTAACCTTTTTCAGAAATTTAACTGCCCAGATAATTGTTAACTTTTAAGAAGTCATGCTATGTATTGAAACAGTAGGCAGACTGGTGTACTAGTGCAAACAAGTGGTGCTACTCACTAGCTCTAGTTCTGCTTAGTTTGAATGAATAAAAGTTTCCTTTATCCTTGCTGAACTGGTCCAATAGTGGAAAGAGTGTTATTCATTCCCAATTGTTGAAAAGTCTCAATCTCGATGAATTTTCAAGCCAGAAACTTCCCCAAATGTCATTGAAAATGTGGTGGAGTCTACTATGCAAAAAGTGCATTGATGATCTGCCCATGTGCAACAGGCCATCCTCAACGAGGGGGGAAAAAATCTGCCTGCCGCATCCAGTGCCACCAGACTGGCATTTAGATTTTCCACTGATGCTGCTGTACCTTTAGCAATGCAAAAAATAATCTCTTGGGGTGGGTCTCCATGTCTCTGAAGATAAAATGTGCTGTCTGCTTTATTGCCCCCTGAGCATGAGGATGAAGTGAGGGTAGACAGTATTAAGCAGATCAAATAAAAGCATGAGTTTCTTCTTCATAAAAACAATGAAGTGAGAAAGAGAAGTTGGCAAGCAAGCTCTAACAATGAATGAGATCAGCTATTAAGTAACATAGCACTGCATATCGCAGCACACTGGAGTGAAGCAAAATTTCATCTCACTAAACTGAACACAAAAATTCTCCACAAAGAACAGAAAATGCCTAATGTAAAAAACAGTTTCATCATTGTGATAATGTTCAATTGAAAGCTCTTTGTATTAGCTGATTAATGTATTGAGTTAGAAAATTATGCATGACTTATACATTCAATGAAAAGAATCCTTGAAACCAAAGTGTTTGATTGGTTCCAGTAAGTTTAGAAAAGCTGTCTACTTTTTCATGTCTGAGTCTTTACAGTAAATGAAGGTAGGCTACTTTCTAGTGGGGATATTACAACCCAAGTCCAATCCTAACATCAGCGGAGACAGATATATGCACACTTTCTGATAAGGAATCAATAAACAGTGACCAGAAATAAGAACCCTGCTGAACTGCTTTCCTCTCTAGCCCAATGGCCATTTTAAGTGAGAAGATCGCAGCTAAGGCCCCCAATGCTGCCCAGGCTGAAATCCGTGAACTCAGCTGGGACTCGTACAATTCCTTAGAGAAACATGAACAGAATGTGCTGCACAACATCCAAAGAATTGGATAATCCATACATTGGACTAGATTTTGTATTGGAGGCAGGGCTCCCGGCACCACGCTCAAAAGGCAGGGGCAACCCCGCCTCTGCCTTTTCATGCCCCGCAGAGAGATCCTCCATTCTTTTTGATACAACGTTTAAAGAGCTGGGATCTCGTCCCTTTAAAGCCTTTAAAGGGACGGGGATCCCGACTCCAAGAGCTGCCAGCCAGAGGGGCAGCAGCTCAGCAGTTTTGGCAGCATCACCGGGAGTGGTGGCCACTGCCGTTACTGCAGAGGCCTCAGACCCAGGCCCAGCGGGGGAACCCCAGAACAGAGGTAGGTGAAATGGGGTCACCGGGGCCAGTCCAGAAGGCACCGGCAAGTGGAGGGCGGGGGGTGCTCATTCAGTCCAGCGGGTGGGGGATCCTGGCAGGTAATAATTGTTCCTGGTGGGGGTTCTCCATGGGCCACAAATTACTCATGGAGGAGGGACCCTTACCCCAAGCCCAAAGGGAGGGCACCTCATTTTACAAGATGTCCTCTCTGCGCAGTGGAGGGCACCCTGCCCCCGATGCTAAGATCCCAGCAGTGGCAGGAAGGGACCCTTAATCGGCCGTTAATAGGCCACTTAAGGACCTCAATTGGCCTCGGGGCAGGAAGGCCCCTGGGTTGGTCACTGGGTGGCAGGGAGGCGACGGGCCCTCCGCCCCACCACCGCCACCACCCATGGTGATACTCCTTGCCGCCCCCCCACCTCCCCTGATCCTGCCTCGGGAAGGGCCTGTAAAATCCCAGTGATTGAGTACGTACTGGAATTCTGAATTGAAGATAGCATATTAACAACATTTTAACATACTTAAAACACATTTCACTTTTAGCTAGATTTGAATTTAAACTCTATAGCAAGTACGTTTGAGGATTAGAGTCAGATGGTTCCATGGTACTGAATCACAACTCTATATAACTGATAGATTTCTCTCGCTTTAGCAGGAAAATCTGGTTAAAGTGGTCACTGTAAGAAAACATTGGAATTTCTGGTCAGAGATTGGATGCTTCTCGTATGTTGACAGAATCATCCCCAAGGATCTCGTTCTAGTAGCCAGTCAGGTTGATGAGTTCCATCTGAAATAATAAAGCATCTTTCGGATTTTGACTATTGTGCTTTTCAAGTACGTTGATTTGACCAAGTTGTCAAACTCAGCTAATAATAGGTCTTTAAAGGACTGAACTATTTGAATATTGCATTTATTCTCTCATTCAGAGATTAAAGTCATTATAAATGCAAGCTATAAGTTCTCATTTCTGATGCCGAAAATTTTGGGTTCATGTTCCACGCCTTTTCTTGAGTACACAGTTTAGCTTGATACTTCAGTGCAATGCTAAGGGAGTGCTGCAATGCCAGAAATGCAGTCGTTCAGGTGAGATCTTAAACCAAGGCTCCACAGCGTCAGTTTTGCTGGGCTCATAAGATCCATAGAAACAGAGAAGCAGGGAAACGTAGAAAATTTAAAGCACAGGAGGTGGCATTTTGACCCATCAGGCTGAATTTTGTCCGAAAACCCACACTGGGCTCCGTGACGGAGAGGAAGGGTGGGGGTGGTGGGTGCTGGAGAATTAGAGTGGCAGCGGCTGCCACCATGGAACCAGACACCAGAGTTGCCGGGCCCAACCTTCCTGGCGGTGGGGAAGCTCTGTGGTGGTCCCTCCGCAGCTCTGCGACGGGACCCAAGTTAGCATATTTAAATGATCTTTCTGCCTTCATTTAAATGGAATTCTTCCGCGATCCTACCAGCCGTTTCCAATCTTGAGCTCAACGTGCGGCACTCACGTGCCTGCACTGCCGTCCTTGAAAAGCTGGCGCCAAGGTGAGAGAGGCCTCTGTGCCTGCAAAGGTTGGTAAGTAATGCCTTGATCATATTCTTTTCTGTAGCCAACTTGGACATTTGCAGTGAAGTGAAATTGCCAGCAGAAAGGGGGGTTGGAACTCTGCCTCAGTTTTGTGCGCATCAGCAAGGGGAGGAGGGGTAAGTGGTCTACTCTGCATCTGGACAAATAGTTTGTGTGTTTGGTTGGGGGTGGAGGGAACAACTGGGAAACTGTACAGGTTTCTGTCGTTGGGGGTCCAGTGCAGGCAAATGAAATGATTGGCTCGCACATATCTAAAGTTTGTGCACAAAGCGTCATGCCATAACATTCATCTCATGCTGCAACATTGCGGAAGCAGGAATTAACACAAATCTCTGCTCAGAAAGGAAAGAGTGACCTTTTGAAGGAACCTGAAGTTATCAGGAGCACAGAGATGGGTATGATCCACCCTGTGTTCCTAGATCCCCTTGTTGTGATGAGGCATCTCCGCGGGAGGCAGGCGTGGCCCACAAGGAACCTCCCAGACTAGAGCAGCAGCAGCCACCAAGGTGGAGAATAGCCCACATACAGCAGTGAGTCAATAGGACTCGCATGATATGCCTCCAGATATCTGAACGCCAGTGTCAGAGACGACTGCAAATGACCAGAGAGGCTGTCACACAGCTATGTGCACTGCTGAATAACGACCTGCAACCAATGGGCTTTGGTGGTCACCCTATGCCTGTGGCCCTCAAATTGACTGTGGCCCTAAACGTCTACGCCTGTGAATCATTCCAGGGATCAACGGGCGACACGTATGGGGTCTCTCAATCCACAATGCACCACTGCATAAAGGAGGTTACTGATGCTTTGTACAGGAGGGCCGGCAACTATGTCCACTTCAAGATGGACTCAGTCAGGCCAAGATGGCCATTGTATTTGGGGGCCATTGCAGGATTCCCACAGGTGCAAGGTCTCAGCGACTGCACGCATGTGGCCATCAAGGCTCCCACAGAACAACCAGCTGCCTTCATAACCAGAAAGGGGTTTCACTCCATCAATGTTCAACTCATGTGCGACCACAGGAAGTGTTTCCTGCAAGTGTGTGCCTGCTTCCCAGGCAGCTGCCTTGACACGTTCATACTGCGCCAGTCCTAGGTGCCACTGCTGTTCACTCCCCCTGCTCAACTGCAGGGGTGGCTTCTTGGAGATAAGGGCTACCCCTTAATGACATGGCTTCTGACATCAGTGAGGAACCCCAATAATGTGAAGAGTGCTACATCTGCCACAGCTCCACCCAAGTTAATATCAAGCCGGCCATCAGTACTCTGAGGATGCGCCTCTGCTACCTCAATAGATCTGGTGAAGCCCTACAGTATGCACCAGACATGGTTGGGCGCATCATTGTAGTCTGCTGCATACTGCACAACATAGCAGTCCAGAGGGGTGAGGCCTTGCAGGGTGAAGAGGTATGGGAGCAGGACACTTCCTCCGATGATGAGGACACAGAGGGCAAACAGAAACAACTACTCATGGGAGCACAGAGAGCAGTGATGGAGGGCCGACATGGCGTGCAGCGAGCAAGGGAGGCAAGGCAACGACTGATAACTGAGCGCTTCCACAATCCCTGAAATTCAATACATGTTCCTCAGGGCACAAAGCACCAACATGCAATGATGCTATTGCTTACATTGGCAGTACTGTCAGACTTTTTATATAATGGAAAGACACAATCAATCCACGGTGGCATGCGTTATTCAATGAAGGCTGATGATTGTCGGACAACACATTTAATTAAACTACACATGACACATTTGTCTCATGCATGAATATCCATATGAGTCAAGATGTCTTTTTAAAAAGTTTGTGGGTGCTCCTTCGCGGTGTGACCTCTGCGCTGGCAGCTGGACCGGAAGCATGCTGCTGATCAGGAAGCCCCTTGGCATGGGATGACTTCGGCGGTCGTCCCCTGCATGTCTGAGGCCTGCATGGGCTGAAAACAGCAGATATGTTGTGTTCCAAAACTGCCATACAGCCTGGTCTCAGAGTACACAAACGGATCACCGGGATCTTTTAGAACAGTTCTTTTCAGACGGTGTTGAGAATTAATTTAGCAGGCTTTTCCTTAAAGACAGGAGATGAGATGAGTTGGCACAGTGGACTTCTGAGAGTCTTTTAGAAAGGTGCTGGAAAGCTGAGCTGGGTTCTGGTCTTCTCTCCTTCCTTGGGAATTCTCTTTTCTCCTTGGAAGTTCTCTTCCTTTTCTGCAGGCTTTTTAAAGGAGATGGAACAGGCTGGACTGAGCTGGGGTTCTGTCCTTCAGTTTTTATTAAAAAACTCCAACCACTTTTAAACAGTTCATTCCCAACTCCAAACAATTCAGAAATTAAGCCGGAAACAGAAAGTCCACCTTCTGACCTGTCACTTCTCTGCACACATCTTTCCCCAGTTACCAGGGTTTCTGTTCTATTTTTAACTGGAGTCATGTGACAATCGGTAAATAATGTTGTCAAACAAGTCCTTTCAGTGTTCTCTTGATGAATTCTCAAAAAAATATCTTTAACAAAACAGAAGCACTTTTGTAACACTACTAAGATTGAGGAACTTAAGTAATTAATATCAACAGAGAAAACAAATTTTGGCAAAACTTGAGAATAAAAGCTGACTAATCCCCAGGACCTGATGGCATACATCCTAAGGATCTAAAAGAGGTAGCTGCAGAGATAGTGGATGCATGGTTATGATTTTCCAAAATTCCCTAGATTCTGGAATGGTCCCAGCAGATTGAAAGTCAGCAAATTAACATAGCTATTCAAGAAAGGAGGGAGAGAGAAAACAGGGAACTACAGGCCAGTTAGCCTAACAGCAGTTGTTAGGAAAATGCTGAACTCTATTGAGGAAGTCTTAACAATGCACTTAGAAAAGCACAATATGATCAGACAGAGTCAACACAGTTTTAAGAAAGGGATCAGAGTTTTTTTTTGAGGATGTAACTAGTAGGGTAAAGGGAAGCTAGTAGATGTAGTATACTTGGATTTCCAAAAGGCATTCGATAAGGTGCTACACAAAAGGTTACTACACAAGAAAAGGGTGCATGAAGTTGGGGGTAATACATTCGCATGGATAGAGAATTGGTTAACGGATAGGTAGCAGAGAGTAGGCATAAATAGATCATTTTCAAGTTGGCAGGCTGCAGACTGTAACTAGTGGAGTGCCACAAGGAACAGTGCTAAGGCCTCAGCTATTTATAATCAATATTAATGACTTTGATGAAGAAACAGTTAACGTATCCAACTTTGCTGACAATACAATGCTAGGTGGGGACGCAAGCCATGAGGAGGACACAAAGGCGCTGCAAAGAGATATAGACAGGTTAAAATGGGTGGGCAACAAGGTAACAGATGGAGTATAATGTGGGGAAGTGTGAGGTTATTCACTTTGGTAGTAAGAATAGAAAAACAGAATTTTTTTTAAAAAGGCATGGAACTTCTAAATGTTGATGTTCAGAGAGACTTGGGTATATTAATACAGGGAATACAAAGTCAGCATGCAGGTACAGCAAGCAATCATGCATACATATGAATTAGGAGCAGGAGGAGGCCATTTGGCCCCTTGAGCCTGCTCTGCCATTTGATAAGATCATGACTGATCTGATTGTGGCCTCAACTCTACTTTCCTGTCTACCCCTATATCCTTTGACTCCCTTGTCAACCAAGAATCTATCGAACTCAACATTAAAAATATTCAATGACCCTGCCTCCACTGCTCTCTGGGGAAGAGAATTCCACAGACTAATGACCGGATGAAAGAATCAGAAAAGTAAATGGTATGTTGGCTTTTATGGCAAGGGGGTTTGGAGTACAAGAACAAGGAAGTCTTGCTAATTGTATAGGGCTTTGATGAGACAACACCTGGAGTACTGCGTGCAGTTTTGGGCCCCCAATCTGAAGATGGACATACATGCACTGGAAGAGGTACAGTGAAGGTTCACTAAATTAGCTCCTGGGATGAAGTCAGAGTAAATTGGCCTTATACTTTCTGGAGTTGAGAAGAATGAGAGGCAAGCTCATTGAAATATACAAGATTCTGAAGGGGCTTGGCAGGGTAAATACTGACAGATTGCTTCCCCTAGCTGGGGAATCTAGAAGATGGGGGCACAGCCTCAGGATGAGGGGTTGATCATTTAGGAGTAAGATCAAGAAAAACTTCATCACTCAGTGGCTTGTGAATCTTTGGAATTCTCTACCCCCAAGAGGGCTGTGGATGCTCCATATATTCAAGGATTAGATAAACAGATTTTTGGTCTCAGGAATATGAAGAGGGATATGAAGAGTGGGTGGGAAAGTGGAGTTGAGGCAAAAAATCAGCCATGATCGTACTGAATGGTGAAGCAGACTCGAGGAGTCATCACGTCTCATCCTGCTCCTATTTCTTACGTTATGTTATCAATTCTCCTGTAATCTTTCTGCCAATTATTTTAAATCTACGCCTCCTGGTTATTGACCTCTGCACAGAAACATAGGAACAAAAAGTAGGCCATTTAGCACCTCAAGTCTGTTCCGCCATTCAGTGATATCATGGCTGATTTGCAACCTAACTCGTCTTCGCCCCATATCCCTCAATACCTATGGCAAACAAAAATCGAACGCAGTTTTTAAAATTAACAATTGATCCAGTATGAATTGCCATTTGCAGAAGAGAGTTCCACATTTCTCCCTTTTGCGTGAAGAAGTGTTTCCTGATTTCCCTCCTGAAAGGTCTGGCTCTAATTTTTTGACTATTCCCCCTGGCCTAAACTCCCCAACTGGTGGAAGTAGTTTCTCACAATTTAACCTATCGGTCCTCTTAATATCTTGAAAACTTCAATTAAATCATGCCTTAATCGTCTAAATTCCAGGGAATACAATCCTAGTTTTCTGAATCTCTCCTTGTAGCTTAACTCAGAGTCCAGGTATCATACTGGCCTCTTCCTCTACTGTAAATACTACCACAAAGTAATTATTCAGCATGTCCACAATTTCCCTATTTTCATTGACAAAAATCACCATTATCAGTCATCACTGGTCCCACAGTGCTTCTGGCCACCATCTTTTTCCTAATGCAATTGTAAAATTTTGCACTGATTTTGATATTCCTTGGAAGTTTCTTTTCAGATTCCCTTTTAGTAGCTCTTACTATCTGTTTAGTCACCTTTTGCTGCCCTTTTTAATCTTCCCCATTTGCCAGTATCTGCTTTTTTAAAAAAAGCATTTTTGTATGCTTTTTCTTTTAAGTTTTATGCTGTCTTTTACATCATTTAGTTGGTCCTTCCTATCCACTTTATCTAGGCCCCTCATAATTTTATACATCTCAACTAAGTCTTTCCTCAGCCTCCTCTGTTCCAAGGAAAACAACCCCAGCCTATTCAATCTTTCTTCATAGCTAAAATTCTCCATTCCTGGCAAAATCCATGCAAGTCTCCTCTGTACCCTCTCTAGTGTGATCATGTCCTTGCTGTAATGCATTGGCCAGAACTGTACGCAGTACTCCAGCTGTGGCCTAACCAGCTTGTATGCAGTTCTAGTGTAACCTCCCTGCTCCTATATTCAATGCTTTGGCTAATAAAGGAAAGTATCCTGTATGTCTTAAGAGCCTTATCTACCTGCCCTGCTACCCTCAGGGATCTGTGGGCATGCACTTCAAGGTCCCTCTTGTCCTCTATACTTTTTAGTATCCGACCATTTATCAGGCATTCCCTTGCCTTATTTTCCCTCCTAAATGCATGACCTCACACTGCTCCAGATTGAATTCAATTTGCTATTTTTCTGCCCACCTGACCAGCCAATTTATATCTTCCTGCAATCTATAGCTTTCTTCCTATCAACCACCCAGCCAAATTTTGCATACCACAGTGCTACTCAAAACAACAAGGGATTCTTATGATGCCTGGGCCAATATTCTTCTCTCAACCAACACAATCTAAAATAATGTAACTGGCCATTCACCTCTTTGCTCTTTGTGGGTCCTCGCTATGCATGTTTACCTATGCAACTACGACCACAATTCATAAATAATTAATTTTGAACCATTTTAGCATCTTGCCAAGATATAAAAATGAACACTTTTTTTTCCCTAATCTGTCTGAAATTAACTCAGAACTGAAATTGTTCAGTTAACACTGGGTGGCACAGTGGCGCAGTGGTTAGCACCGCAGCCTCACAGCTCCAGCATTCCGGGTTCGGTTCTGGGTACTGCCTGTGCGGAGTTTGCAAGTTCTCCCTCTGACTGCGTGGGTTTCTGCCGGGTGCTTTGGTTTCCTCCCACAGCCAAAGACTTACAGGTTGATAGGTAAATTGGCCATTGTAAATTGCCTTTAATGTAGGTAGGTTGGAAGAGAATTGAGGGAAGGTGGGAATGTGGTAGTGAATATGGGATTAACGTAGGATTAGTATAAACGGGTGGTTGATGGTCGGCACAGCCTCGGTGGGCCGAAAGGCCTCTTTCAGTGCTGTATCTCTCTGTGATTCGATGAATCTATGATTCTAACACAAGGCTTATTTTCAAAGTTTGCAATGCTCAACTGTATAGCTACAATACCTTCACTCATCTTCGGTGATGATGATAGAGAGGGAGAGCCTGCAGACCTTCGAGGGGTAGAATGTGCTGAACCTGGAGCACCACTACTGCCTTGTGTAGATGGGATGGAAGAGTTGCTACCAAACAAGTCATTGAGTAAGTCAGAGTTAGTTGGCAGAGGTTTAGCTTGCGCAGTGCAAGGAAAGGTCTGGCTTGTAGCACCTCCATTGAAGTCAAGAAGATCCACACTTTCAGGTGCTGAGGATCGGGAAAGCGCCTGCTTTTTGCCACTTTTTGGTGTCCCATGCTGTTTTTCCATGCTAGCAGTACTGTGCTGGCTTGAGAGGGACAGAAGTTCATCATCTGATGGCTCGCTGTCCTCATTCACAAGAGCTGTTCGGTCTTCCGATGATGGATTAGCACCATTCTTATCACCTTTAGTTTCTAGAAAAACATTTTGAAAAATAGTTACATTTTAAATAAAGACCTCACTGGGTAGTTGTGGTATATTTTGCGAGAAAGGAATTACCATTTGAATAAAAAAAGGATTGGGGGGACAAAAAAAAAATCTTGCCTGAAAAATGGTACATAAACTTTTGCAGGAGTCAGAAAGCAACAGGCAAAAATATGATTCTTTGCAATTACCAGTCAGGTCTGTGATCTTTTTAAACTTACCTTTGCACCATACTGTTATTCTACTGCAGTTGGTGTGAAAACCAAATGGTATAAGATTACCTCATAGATGCTGTGCCACGTCCTTTTCTTTTAGTGTGATCTGCAATCAGGTCTTTGACCCGACTCCCAAATTACACTGGTTTTACATCATACAAAATTGCTTAGCAGCCATGCAAAAATTCGGGCAATTTTAACTTTTAATGATGGAAAACAGGTGATATCAGATCCACAGCCCGATTTTCCCTTTCCACTGATGTCGATGGGAGTGTAAAAAAAGAGAGGACTGCAACAGGGGCGATCTGCTAATGCTAGTTTAAATCAGGTTCACGAATTCCTAAAACTTTTCGTAGCCCTCTGCCAAAGTTAATTCACACTTTTAGAATACAGAAATTTGATAACAGAAATGCACTACAAAAGGTGGCCTGAGGTGTCATATAACTATGCATCAGTGCTTAGATACCTTGCCAGGCCAGGGATGGAAAATATGTGCTTTGTCCTATGCTCTTTAAATTATCAGATGAGGTTTCCACTTCAACCACAGTATCTAAAGCAGCTTTACCTGCAACATAAAAAGTCACTTGTTATTGGAGAATCAATGTTCCAATACCTTACCTTCCATTTCAATTCTCAGAGGAACTGTTTAGCCTTCATAAGCAACATTTATAAGATTAAAGGAACACCATACCCAAAGATGAATAATGTAAGATTTTAAGGGTGCCTGGACTAGATCAGATACAACTCCAGCCTTCATTTTAAAGCACCCCACACACATTTTTTTCATCTCACATCAAAAATTATTACATTGCTGACATTTCTTCACATTCTTCCACTTTTTCAAAACTATTAACCCACCCAGAACAGATGTGCACATCAGGAAATTGGGTGTGGAACTGACATATGCATCTGAATTCTCAATATGCACTCCAACATGCAAAGCTCTGTACTGGGGAAAAGCTGAGCACTAAACCATAAAATTTACCAAGATTTACACATGGGGAAATGTTGATTATTTTGTAAATTAAAACAACCAGATGTAAAAGGGTCTTACTCTTTCACTTATGTTTTGCAATTTTTAAAAAAAGTCAGCAGTTCTTCCTTTGCAGGTGATGTGGTTCGACTTTTTGGGTAAATCCAAAAAGTGTCCACAGTGCATCTCTCCTTGCTTAAATATATTTCCAAAATAAAAATTAGAGAATTGTACAACAGGTGACAGTGGAATATCCAGATTATTCCAGCAAAGACCCGATCGCAGTCTTCAGATAATTTATCCACTGATCGTGAACTATACAAAGCTTTAAAAATATGTAAAATGTTCCATTCATGAAAGCCATCTTACAACCAGTTCAAATCAATGGCGTCTACTCACTATTGTTGAAATTCTAACCTAAAAGAAAAATCAGGTTAAAGATGTGATTATTGTAAACCAGAGTTTTTTTTAGAGCTAATATTTTTGGGTTGCAGGAAGGAACATGCCTTTTTTTAAAAAAAAGATACAATTCATTTTTCTTTCAAATCTCCGAGTCAGTCATTCACCTAGCACAACTGAAAGGACAATCAAACAAACTGCACATAAGCCATTGAGCAGCACCACAACAGCAGTGGGGCTGGATTCATAATAGTGGTGCAGCAGATTGCAGGGCTGAACTCACTTCCCACCATTACATGCTCCTAAACACTGCAGCTGCAAAGAATTGCCCATGTGTCAGTTATACTCCAGCTGCACAAATCAACATTAGGTCCAATATTTTTATAAAGTTTAAAAGCAAATTTCTGCATTAACGCAAGGGGGAAATGAGTAAAAGCTGATCCACATGTTAAATACATTCTCCATAGACAGTTCTACTTCAACGAAAGTATGCCACGAGCAGCACCAGGCATACCTCAAAATGAGGTGTCAATCTGGTGAAGCTACAACCCAGGACTACTTGGGTGACAACCAGCGTAAGCAGCATGCGATAGAAAGAGCCAAGTGATCCCACAACCAATGGATCAGAGCTAAGCTCTGCAGTCCTGCCACATCTGCCGCTCAGCCAGTTTCCTCACCAGGTCAATAATTTGTCTTCAATTCCATGGGTTTCAACTTTAGCTAGCAGTCTGTTGAGGGACTTTATCAAGTACCTTCTGGAAGGCCATAGATATTCCCCATCTACTAGTCACCTCTTCAAAAAAAAATTCAACCAGATTCATCAGGCATGACTTACCCTTTACAAATCCATGCTGGTTCCCTCCGATCGGCTGAATATTTTCAAGACGTTCAGTCACTAATCCATAATTATAGATTCTAGCAATTTCCTGATAGCACATGTTAGGCTAACTGGTCTATAATTCCCTGGTCTCCCTCTGTCACCTTTCTTAAGGGAGATGGGCATTATGAGCATATAGTTAATTCCTAATGATTTTATTTTCCCGAGAAGCACCTCTCATAGGCTAGTATTGGATTTACTTTATTTCCCTCCTTCCAAAAGTAAGTATGCTTGCACTACAAAGCACCGAAGCAGTCTACTTGTGGGAAAATCCCTATAATTGTAAACTTCTATCTCATTGTCACTTTGAAGTGGGAAGGCCTGATCTACCATCATCTTGATTTACTCAGAGTCTGGTTCATGGTAACTTGGGGGTGGGGAAGGGAGGGATGGGCATGTGTTTGCCGTCAAAGCCTTTGTAGCTAACATGCAGCTTTTATTCAGATTGAAGGGTTGATGTATTATGAGGGATTATCCGTAATCTTGAATATAGCTGAGTGATCTTTTCACTTAGCATGTTTCTCGTTCTTGTCCTGTTTTATGATTTTGACCTGCTGATTAGTGGCAACCTGGGAGCAATTTTTTTTTAATGGAGCTCATCATTTAGGGATGAAAGATTGTGATCAGTGCACACCACTAATGGAACTTTGTGCACAAAATGGCTTCCAGGCTCTATCTCTAAACAGTATTTCCAAAACTTGAAACAAGGCATCACAGATTCACTTCTTCATATTCAATGATTGCAATTTCGTGGAAGAGCTTTTACCTGCTAGACATTATCCCCATTGCAGCCCTTTCTTAAAAAAACAATTTGCTTTTACATTTTTCTTCCATCCATTTCCATTTGGTTTTGGTAAAACTGTACATAGTTGTGCTAATTTGAACATATTATTTTGTCCAGAGGGTCCAGATACATCATTAAAATGTCATGAACAGGTGCACAAACTAATTAAAAGTGCTAATGGAATGCTGGCCTTCATATCTAGTGGAATAGAATACAAGGGGTTAGAAGTCATGCTTCAGCTATAAAAAGCCTTGATTAGATCACATCTTGGAGCTCTATGAGCAGTTCTG
The DNA here is from genome assembly GCF_036365525.1 of Heterodontus francisci. Taxonomy (NCBI): domain Eukaryota; kingdom Metazoa; phylum Chordata; class Chondrichthyes; order Heterodontiformes; family Heterodontidae; genus Heterodontus; species Heterodontus francisci. The sequence continues at coordinate 70,486,104 of NC_090378.1, forward strand.
GGCACCACACCTTAGAAAGGATATATTGGCCTTGGAGAGAGTGCAGTGTGGGTTTCCTAGAATGATAATTGGACTGTACAGGTTAGTCCACAAGGAGACATTTAAAGAAAACTAAACTTTTATTCCCTGAAATTTACACAGTTAAGGGGTGATTTGATCAAATTGTTCACGATATTAAGGGGAGCAGATAGGGTAGATTGGGGAATAATTATTTCTGCTATTTGGGGAGTCCAGAACTAGGGGGCATAGTCTAAAAATTAAAGCCAGAGTTTCAGGAGTGAAATTAGGAAACACTGCACGCAAAAGGCAGAAGAAGTTTGGAACTCTCTGCAAATGACAATTGAAGCAAGATCATTGGTTAATTTTGAAAATTAAATAGTTTTTTAGCCAAAGGTATTGAGAGATATGAGGCAAAGGCATTCGATCACAGATCAGCTGTGCTCTCTTTGATTGGCAAACAGGCTCGCAGGGCTAAAGGACTTACTCCTGTTCCTGTGTTCCTACTGAAGCTCACAGTATAAAAGCTGATGGTCAGAATTGTTAAAATTGACATGATATTCAATTTGATAACATTTCTAACCCAATACTGTTGTGGGATGACCTTAAGAGGACCATTTTAAGCAGCTGCAAGTGAAGGTCATTGGAGGAAGTGATGTCATATCACATATGACCAGGGAGTTGTGGGTGTTGCGCGACAGATGTGTGTTGCTGTGGCTCCTGCGGTAGCTATATGTTCTAGTTCAGTTATAATAAAAACGCACATTTTCTTTGGATATTACTTGCAGTCATGTGAATCTTACAATAGTTCACATACTAAAGGGCGGCGCAGTGGTTAGCACCGCAGCCTCACAGCTCCAGCAACCTGGGTTCGGTTCTAGGTGTGAAGTTTGCAAGTTCTCCCTGTGACTACATGGATTTCCTCTGGGTGCTCCGGTTTCCTCCCACATGCCAAAGATTTGTGGGTTGATAGGTAAATTGGCCATTGTAAATTGCCCATTGTAAATTGCCCCTAGTGTAGGTAGGTGGTAGGAAAACTGAGGGAAGATGGGGATGGGAGAGGGAAATGGGATTAATGTAGGTTTAGTATAAATGGGTGGTTGATGGTCGGTGCGGACTTGGTGGGCCGAATGGCCTGTTTCAGTGCTGTATCTCTATGACTCTAAATCCAGTTCTGAATGGTGGTGGACAATTAAACTAACTGGAAGATGTGGCTCCACAAATATCCCCGTCCTCAATGATGGGGAAGCCCAGCAACTCAGTGCAAAAGACAAGGCTGAAACATCTGCAACAATCTTCAGCCAGAAATGCCAAGTGGATGATCCATCTCGGTCTCCTCACAGATGCCAGTCTTCAGCCAATTCGATTCATTCCGCATGATATCAAGAAACAACTGAAGGCACTGAATACTGCAAAGGCTATGGGCCCCGACAACATTCTGGCAATAGTACTGAAGACCTGTTCTCCAGAACTTGCTGCGCCCCTAGATAAGCTGTTCCAGTACAGCTACAACACTGGCATCTACCTGGTAATGTGGAAAACTGCCCAGGTATCTCCTGTACACAAAAATTTGTGTACACAAGTCCAATCCAGCCAATTACCACCCCATCAGTCTATACTCTCAATCATCAGCAAAGTGATAGAAGATGTTGTTGCTAGCACTATCAAGCGGCACTTGCTTAGCAATAACCTGCTCACTGAAGCTCAGATTGGGTTTTGCCAGGGCCACTCGGCTCCAGACCTCATTATGGCCTTGGTTCAAACAAGGACAAAAAAGAGCTGAACTCAAGAGGTGAAGCGAGAGTGACTGCCCTGGACATCAAGGCAACATTTGACCGTATGGTATCAAGGAACCCTAGCAAAACTGGAGTCAATGGGAATCGGGGGAAAACTCTCCGCTGGTTGGAGTTGTGCCTGACACAAAGGATGATGATTGAGGTTTTTGGAGGTCAGTCATCCCAGCTCCAGGATACCACTGCAGTAGTTCCTCAGGGCAGTGTCCTAGGCCCAAACATCTTCAGCTGCTTCATCAATGACCTTCCATTCAATCATAAGGTCATAAGTGGGGATGTTCACTTATGACTGCACAATGTTCATCACTAGTCGCGACTCCTCAGATACTGAAGCAGCCCGTGCAGAAATGCAGCGAGACCTGGACAATATCCAGGCTTGGGCTGATAAGTGGCAAGTAACATTCACACCACACAAGTGCCACGCAATGACCATCTCAAACAAGAGAGAATCCAACCATCTCCCCTTGACGTTCAATGGCATTACAATCACTGAATCCCCCACTAACAACATCCTGGGGGTTACTATTGACCAAAAAATAACTGCAGTAGCCATATAAATACCGTGGCCACAACAGCAGGTCAGAGGCACGGAATCCTGCAGGTCGTAATTCGCCTCATGACTCCCCAAAGCCTGTCCACCATCTACAAGGCACAAGTCAAGAGCGTAATGGAATACTCTCCACTTGCTTGGATGGGTGCAGCTCCAACAACACTCAAGAAGCTCAACACCATCCAGGACAAAGCAGTCCACTTGATTGGCACCCCATCTACAAACATTCACTCCCTCCACCACCAACGCACAGTGGCAGCAGTGTGTACCATCTACAAAATGCACTGCAGCAAATGCACCAAGGCTCCTGAGACAGCACCTTCCAAACTCATGACCTCTACCACCTAGAAGGACAAGAGGTGCAGATGCATAGGAACGCCACCACCTGCAAGTTCCCCTCCAAGCCACACACCATCCTGACCTGGAACTATATCACTGTTCCTTCACTGTCACTGGGTCAACATCCTGGAACTCCCTTCCTAACAGCACTGTGGGTGTACCGACCCCACATGGACTGCAGCGGTTCAAGAAGGCAGCTCACCACCACCTTCTCAAGGGCAGTTAGGGATGGGCAATAAATGCTGGTCTAGCCAGCTATGCCCACATACTATGAACAAATTTTTTTAAAACTACTTTATTCATTGCTTCTACCCTTCTCAGATAATATCCTGAAGGAAAAGTTCTACGTAAATATTCCTATAATACCATACCTCCAGTCTTATTATCTACCACATTTCTTCTGTTCAACCCTAAACTAGTCCCAGTAACACAGGAACCATTACATTCCATAAAATATTTGCTTGTTTCAATCTATACTCATCTCAATAAGCTTCAACACCATTCCAACAAATTATTTATCACACAAGCACAAAAGATACAAGAACTGTACCAAATGTACAACATTCGCTTTATTCCAAGTATGGGCAAGTATCAATTTTGCACACCAATGACTCATTCATAATGACAAATACTAGTACCTGCTGCTAAAGTTTCCTGATGTTCTTGGTGACTTGAGAAGAGGGTATTGGGAGTAAGATCTTTGGTGTTCAAATGTTCCCAGGGAGGAGTCAGGTCAAATCGTTTATCAGAAGATTCAACCTCTACTTCCAGTATTACATGAAACAATGGAGGATATTTCTCTCGAGAATCACAGGCATCCAACTCAGGTCTACAGGTGAGATAGAAACATAGTTGTGTTAAGTGAGTCAACAGCTATTTCTTACCAACTTTTTTTTAAAAAATCAAATCTGACGTTTCTTCCAAGATGAGCAGGTATCCACAAATCCAAACGTCTTTCAGGATTGGATGTTGTATTTATTGCACTAACAGCCCTTTTCAACTGTTTAATTTCCCCATTTGAACCAATTTTGGTTAATGAGAAGAATTTGAATTTGTATTCTTCTACATGCAAAAGATGATAGAAGAGATTATTTGAGAAATGGTACATGAAGCATCACCCAATATTTCACAGGGGCATTTTGGATTGATACAGAATGCTAAACTGTAGCTACTCTTAAGTCATGCATCAAGGATTGACTTAAGTAACTTGTAGCATACTCAGGGTCATGTAGATACTTGACATCTCAGACACTGGGAAGGTGAGCTCATCAATGGTGTAGACCCTCACCCATAACTATTTGCATGGCCTTCAAACTGTACTAAGCCCATAACACGAGATGTCCCATGAAGCATCCAAAATGCACCTCTCCTGTGGTATTGCTCACACTCAAGAGTTTAGTTGTCATTCGGTCAAAGCATTTTACAAATTGGATTATACTTGGGTTCCACCTTAGAAGCATATAGCAATTTACACTTCTAATCTTACAAAATAATGTAATAACCTGGTTAAATCATTGTACTGATTAAATGAATGCGGAAACAGTCATAAGGACAATCAATTAACTGTATAATGTGTCAATTGGCATAGAAACCTGGCTTTGTGCATTGAAACACAAGTAAATATTTTGTTCCAAGATTAATTTACTTTTGTAAGCATGCTTTTTCCACCCTTCCCTAACAAATGGGTTGAAATAAATTATGAAAAAGATGACATTTTAATATCTTGCATCACTGAAGCTTAAATCTATCATGGATTTACTATCCTTCCAGTGTGTGTACCTACAGGCAAAACTGACAATTAGATCTTCTTACTCCGGTAATTTCACTTTAGTGATGACTTGGTCTTGCTTCCCTTTCTCTATTGATGAGTCAGGTCATAACGATGGGACAATTTCATCAGTCACCCTGGGTGCTGCTTCTCTGATGCATGAGCCACATCCCTCACTTGCTTCCATGTTCCAATAATTCTGCTTAAGAAACATGCAGTCTGTACAAAGTATGATCTTGGATATACTTTGCCCTTACATTGCACATCCATTTCTGGTATAATTTGTAAGAGATACTTTGTCACAGATTTCAGTGTTTTTACCAAAATGTTTGAACTTTTCTTCTCATTTTGCAGATCATAGAAATATAAGTGCACTTTTTTTCTTGATTGGTGGATTGAAGTACAGGAATCATATGTAAATGTTCATGCTGTATAATTATACGTCAGCAGATCTCTTAGTGCACAATAGGTGGAACCTTCCCAGCACCGTGGAGGCAGTTTTGGAGGTGGGGCCAGGAGTGAATTTTGAACGTTGTGCACTGAGGCAGCTCCCCGTGTTCCTGCCCCTGTGCACTTCTGCCAGAGGCAGGCTGTAAGCAGCAGCAATGGGTAGCCAATTGGGGTCAATTAAGGACAAACCTAGGGCCAAGGTGCAGATGCGCCGGGATTTTTCTGGCATCAGACCAGCCCCCTGCTGAGTCAGGAGGCCAGCAGCAACTGGAAGGCAGCCTTCCAGAGGAAGGCCGGAGGGCCAACTGTCCCTTATCTCACTGACCCCATTATTGAGCTGCATGAATCCAAAGGGCCGGGCTATGACCATTCCCATGGAGGGGTTCCCTCTCCACATTATGGCCCTAAGAGCTGTGGACCTTCCTTATGTTTAAATTTTCAGTTTCCAGAGGATGCCTCCATTTTGAGGTACCCTTATGAAAATCCATCTACCTCCATCCAGTGTTGCAGGCCCTCTGATTGGGCCACCCACTTTGGGAACCTGCCCGCCATCCTTAATTGGACAGTGAGCGCAGATGCAGCTTCTTAATTGGCCACCTTTCGGAAGATTCCACCCATTGGCGCACTTCTGACCCGTGGGGTTGGGGGTGGGGGGTGGGGGGGGAGGAACCCAGAAGTAGTCCCAATGCCTTAAATCGTTAGACAGTGATTGATTACTTCAATACTGCAATTGTCCAGAATACACAGCTGTGCTATGCGTTAGAATATGAATAGTCAGTGGTGTCTCACAAAACAATCAGGAATGTGTTGCAAGGAACAAGCCACGCACAAACAACAATCCCATGCGCAGCCTCGTGTAAATCTTAAAGGAACCATACAGTGTAACAAGCTGGTTGTCCACAGTAAACAGAAGTTAGAGGGAGTATTGTTCAGCAAAAGGCCTAGATATATCATTCACTCACGCATCTGGCTGAAGCAAGCACTTCGCCTACTCTTTTGCACTCAAATACTGGGCGCCATCATTGAGGATAGGGATGTACACAGAGTCTTCTCCTCCCATTAGTTACTTAATTGTCCACTGCCATTCACAACTAGATGTGGCAGGACTACAGAGCTTTGATCTGATTCAATGCTTGTGCAATCATTTTTTTAAAAATTATTATTCATTCGTGGGATGTGGGCATCACTGGCTAGGCCAGCATTGTTGCCCATCTCTTACTGCCCTAGAACTGAGTGGCTTCCTAGGCTATTTCAGAGGACATTTAAGAGTCAACCACATTGCTGTGGGTCTGGAGTCACCTGTAGGCCAGACCAGGTAAGGACAGCAGATTTCCTTCCCCAAAGGGCATTCCTAGAAGACATGAGTGAACCAGATGGGTTTTTAAAACAAATCAACATTAAACTAGCTTTTTTTTTTAAATTCCAGATTTATTAATTTCAACATCTGCGGTGGTGGGATTCAAACCCAGGTAGCCAGAGCATTAGGCTGGGCCCTGGATTACTAGTCCAGTGATATTACCACTGCACCACTGCCTCCCCGAGTCAGGAATCAGCCTCATCCAAATCAGGATGGTGTGAGACTTGGAGGGGAACTTGCACATGGTGGTGTTCCCATGCATTTGCTGCCCTTGTCCTTCCAGGTGGCAGAGGTCAGAGGTTTGGAAGGTGCTGTCGAAGGATCCTTGGTGTGTTGCTACAGTGCTTGTAGATGGTACACACTGCTGCCACTGTGCATCGGTGGTGGAGGGAGTGAATGTTTGTTTGCCAATCAAGCGGGCTGTTTTGTCCTGGATGGGGTCAAGCTTCTTGAGTGTTGTTGGAGCTGCACCCATCCAGACAAGTGGAGAGTATTCCATCACACTCCTGACTTGTGCCTTGTAGATGATGGACAGGCTTTGGGGAGTTAGGAGATGAGTTACTCGCCGCAGGATTCCTAGTCTCTGACCTGTTCTTATAGCCGCAATACTTATATGGCTGATCCAGTTCAGTTTCTGGTCATTGGCAATCCCCAGGATGTTGATAGTAGAAGATTCAGCAATGGTCAAAGGGAGATGGTTAGATTCTCTCTTGTTTGAGATGGTCATTCCCTGGCACTTACGTGGCGCAAATGTTACTTAGCTGTCTATAGTATGCTGCTTCTGCTGTTTAGCACCCATGTCATCCTGTGTTGTAGCTTCACCAGGTTGGCACCTCAATTTTTAGGCATGTCTGATGCTGCTCCAGGCATATTCTTCCACACTTCACAATGAACCAGGTTGAATACTGCCTTGATGGTAATGGCAAAGTGAGGGATATGCCGGGCCATGACGTAATGGATTGTGGAGGAATACTAGTCTACTGCTACTGTTTACTCAAAACACCTCATGTGATACCCATCTCTGAGCTGCTAGATTTGTTCTGAAGCTAGCCCATTTAGCACAACTGTAGTACCACAAAATACAATGGAGGGTATCCTCAGTGTTAAGATGGGACTTCATCTCCACTAGGGTGGTGGTCACTCCTATCCTTGATAGATGCATCTGTGATAGGTAGATTGAAGACGACGGGGTCAAGTAGGTTTTTCCCCTCATGTTGGTTCTCTCACCGGTTGCTGCAAGCCATGTCATTCAGAACTTGGCAGCTTGGTCAGTAGTGGTGTTACCAAGCCACCCATGGTGATGGACATTTAAGTTCCCAACCAGAGTACATTGTGTGCCTATGCTACCCTCAGTGCCTCTTCCAAAGAGTGTACATTACTGAGTAGTACGAATTCATTAGCTTAGGGAAAGCTGTAAATGATAATCAGCAAGCGAATTCCTTTCCCATGTTTGACCTGATGTATGAAACTTCATGGGACCAGTGTTGAAGACTCCCAGTGTCACTGTGTATACCACTGTGTCCCACCTGTGGGACAGGACATACCCAGGGATGCAGATAAAGGAATCTGGGATTTTGGCTGATGGGTATGATTTTGAGTGTATGATTATATCAGGCTATTGTTTGACGAGTCTGTGGGACAGTTCTCCTAATTTTGGCACAAGTTCCCAGAAACTCTTTGCAGGGTCAACTTAGCATCCTTGTTGTGTCCAAGTCCAATGTCTAGACCGATGCCAAATAGTCTGTCTGGTTTGAGGCTTATTGTAATTTTTTTTGTAGCGGTTTGATACAATTGAGTGGCTAGCTAGACCATTTCAGAGGGCAGATAAGAGTCAACCATATTGATGTGGCCTGGCATCATATACAGGCCAGACGAGGTAAGGATGGCAGGTTTGCTTCCCTAAAGGACATTAGTGAACCAGTCGAGTCCTATTATCTGACAGCTTCATAATCACCATTACAGATGCTAGCATTTTATTTCCGATTTATTTAATTGGCTAAATCCAAATTCACAAACTGCCATGGTAGGATTTGAACTCACGTCTACCAGATTAGTAGTCCAGGCCTCTGGATTACTAGTCCAGTAACAAAGAACAAAGAAAATTACAGCACAGGAACAGGCCCTTCGGCCCTCCAAGCCTGCGCCAATCCAAATCCTCTATCTAAACCTGTCGCCTATTTTCTAAGGGTCTGTATCTCTTTACTTCCTGCCCATTCATGTATCTGTCTAGATACATCTTAAAAGACACTATCGTGCCCGGGTCTACCACCTCCGCTGGCAAAGCGTTCCATGCACCCACCACCCTCTGCGTAAAGAAATTTCCACGCATATCCCCCCTAAACTTTTCCCCTTTCATTTTGAACTCGTGTCCCCTTGTAATTGAATCCCCCACTCTGGGAAAAAGCTTCTTGCTATCCATTCTGTCTATACCTCTCATGATTTTGTACACCTCAATCAGGTCCCCCCTCAACCTCCGTCTTTCTAATGAAAATAATCCTAATCTACTCAACCTCTCTTCATAGCTAGCGCCCTCCATACCAGGCAACATCCTGGTGAATCTCCTCTGCACCCTCTCCAAAGCATCCACATCCTTTTGGTAATGTGGCGACCAGAATTGCACGCAGTATTCCAAATGTGGCTGAACCAAAGTCCTATACAACTGTAACATAACCACTATGCTACTGTAGACATCAATCTTGAAAGAAGCTGAAGACGGATCTTCTGAAGCAAAGGCCAAAATCATCAATCTTGATGTGCACAATTTTATTTTAAATCATTTGATTATCTTTTCACTTCAACATTGGATGACAAATAACTCTTAAAATAAATCCAAATAAACCAAATAGAGGTATTCAAAATCATGGGAGGTGTGGACAGAGTAGATAGAGAGAAACTGTTCCCACTCGTGAAAGGATCAAGAACGAAAGGGCACAGATTTAAAGTATTTGGCCAGAGAAGCAAAAGTGACATGAGGAAAAAAAAATTCATGCAGCGAGTGGTTAAGGTCTGGAATGCGCTGCCTGAGAACGTGAATGGAGGTAGGTTTAATTGAATCATTCAAAAGGGAATTAGACAGTTATATGAAAAAGGAAGAATGTGCAGGGTTACAGGGAGAAGGCAGGGGAATGGAACGGGGGGAATTTCTCTTTGAGAGCGCCGGTGCGGCCATGATGGGCCGAATGGCCTCCTTCTGAGCTGTAACAATTCTGTGATTCTGTAAACACTTCACTGCTGGGTTGGGAATGTCTTGGAATAGCTTTACACATGCTGCATGGTAAATGCATTCAGCATAATCTTTTTACTACCCCCCAACCCCCAACAAAAGTTAAATTTACACCTGTTCACACTTCAATTAGTTTTAATTAGGGAGTTAAAAGTACCAGCAAATAACCTTATTTTACAAACTCCAGTGTGTAGTAACGAGATATTTCAGGACTGATTCTTACACTTTAAATATGCAGTTTTGGTGCCTTTTCATTCTTTACCTGGATAATGTGGACTAACTGAAAAGTGAGTCATTCTATTAACTAGTACCAAAAATTTATACAAAAATCAATTATTTGGGACATTGACAGATAAGTCCATCACCGCCACTTTGCTTCATAAGATATCTAGTAAATAATAGGTATGTGCATTCGTTACAAAAACAAAGATTTGTATCCGTGCTCACCAACTCACAATATTCCAGCCATTTTCTTCAATAAAAGGAAAATTAGAGGTTGGCAAACACAAAAGTGTAAAACTCTGGTCAAGTCATCCGCATCTCCATTTGTAGCATTTACGTATATTACCCTTCTTCTTCTTTGGCCTCCTTATCTCGAGAGATAATGGATAAGCGCCTGGAGGTGGTCAGTGGGTTTGTGAAGCAGCGCCTGGAGTGGCGATAAAGGCCAATTCTAGAGTGACAGACTCTTCCACAGGTGCTGCAGAGAAATTTGTTTGTCGGGGCTGTTACACAGTTGGCTCTCCCCTTGCGCCTCTGTCTTTTTTCCTGCTAACTAAGTCTCTTCGACTCGCCACACTTTAGCCCCATCTTTATGGCTGCCCGCCAGCTCTGGCAAACGCTGGCAACTGACTCCCACGACTTGTGATCAATGTCACAGGATTTCATGTCGCGTTTGCAGACGTCTTTAAAGCAAAGACATGGACGGCCGGTGGGTCTGATACCAGTGGCGAGCTCGCTGTGCAATGTGCCTTTGGGGATCCTGCCATCTTCCTTGTGGCTCACATGGCCAAGCCATCTCAAGCGCTGCTGACTCAGTAGGGTGTATACGCTGGGGATGCTGGCCGCCTCGAGGACTTCTGTGTTGGAGATACGGTCCTGCCACCTGATGCCAAGTATTCTCCGGAGGCAGCGAAGATGGAATGAATTGAGACGTCGCTCTTGGCTGACATACGTTGTCCAGGCCTCGCTGCCATAGAGCAAGATACTGAGGACACAGGCCTGATACACTCGGACTTTTGTGTTCCGTGTCAGTGCACCATTTTCCCATACTCTCTTGGCCAGTCTGGACATAGCAGTGGAAGCCTTTCCCATGCGCTTGTTGATTTCTGCATCTAGAGACAGGTTACTGGTGTTAGTTGAGTCTAGGTAGGTGAACTCTTGAACCACTTCCAGAGCGTGGTCGCCAATATTGATGGATGGAGCATTTCTGACGTCCTGCCCCATGATGTTCGTTTTCTTGAGGCTGATGGTTAGGCCAAATTCATTGCAGGCAGCCGCAAACCTGTCGATGAGACTCTGCAGGCACTCTTCAGTGTGAGATGTTAAAGCAGCATCGTCAGCAAAGAGGAGTTCCCTGATGAGGACTTTCCGTACTTTGGACTTCGCTCTTAGACGGGCAAGGTTGAACAACCTGCCCCCTGATCTCGTGTGGAGGAAAATTCCTTCTTCAGAGGACTTGAACGCATGTGAAAGCAGCAGGGAGAAGAAAATCCCGAAAAGTGTGGGTGTGAGAACACAGCCCTGTTTCACGCCACTCAGGATAGGAAAGGGCTCTGATGAGGAGCCACCATGTTGAATTGTGCCTTTCATATTGTCATGGAATGAGGTGATGATACTTAGTAGCTTTGGTGGACATCCAATCTTTTCTAGTAGTCTGAAGAGACCACGTCTGCTGACGAGGTCAAAGGCTTTGGTGAGATAAATGAAAGCAATGTAGAGGGGCATCTGTTGTTCACGGCATTTCTCCTGTATCTGACGAAGGGAGAACAGCAGGTCAATGGTCGATCTCTCTGCTCGAAAGCCACACTGTGCCTCAGGGTAGACGCGCTCAGCCAGCTTCTGGAGCCTGTTTAGAGCGACTCGAGCAAAGACTTTCCCCACTATGCTGAGCAGGGAGATTCCACGGTAGTTGTTGCAGTCAGCGCGGTCACCTTTGTTTTTATAGAGGGTGATGATATTGGCATTGTGCATTTCCTGGGGTACTGCTCCCTCGTCCCAGCACAGGCATAGCAGTTCATGTGGTGCTGAGCATTTACATATATTACCCTACATTGGCAAGAAGTCACTTATGAAAATAGCATGGAACTTTCGCAATCCACCCATGGGAGGAAAAGAATATTAATCACTTGAACAAAGACTGAAAAGGTTTACAGACAGTAATTTAGCCATTAATAACCCAAAATGGAAAATGCTGGAAAAGAACATGTCAGCAAGCATTTTAAAAGAATCCAAGTTAGAAATTTTGGTGGATCCATTCATCATGCTGCACTAATGAAGGGTTTCATCCCAAACATAAATTTATTTTTCTCTTTTGAATGCTGATCGAGCTGCTGTATATTACCCGCATTTTCCATTTTCAATTCCTCTTTGTCTTCAACAGTAACCTGTAAATATCAGATTACAATGTTAATTGATGAAAAGCTATCTGTGATTCTAAAATGACCAACTCTGCACGAGAGAGAGAAGTGGACAAATTTAATTACATAAAACACAATTTCAAAACAGAAATTCCGAAATACTTCCAGTACTTACTGCAATCTGTGTATTGTTGACAAACATTCTCCTTAGGACACAAAATGGTGTCTGTTGAAACAAAATGTCTATAAATGTATTTTCATTGGATAAAACCACATTCAACAAGTTAGTACTCACTTTGTAAACTTTAATATAGAGGTTCCAGGAGCAATGAATCCAGTATGGACTTGGATCTGGAATATTTGTGTGTTTGTTAACTAAAGTGGAGAGGGAAAAAAGAATCTTAAATTCTAATAGGAGAGGCAAAACTCAAGCTGCAGTTTGTATAGAATAGGCATTCCATTCACAAAATCACAATGAATAGAGTTTATTGCGTTGAAGGAAAATAATACCAGTTATTTTCAACCAAGGTGTCATTTCCACAGACAGGCTATGTTTTGAAATTATACAGATTGCAATGTCAGATTGGAGATCTTGAAGCCACAGAATTTTACTAAAATGATTTCCCTCAGTCTATAATCAGTAATATGTGGCTTACACAGCAGGATGCACAAACAGTTTTAACAAGTAAATGAGTACAAAAGGTCTTCAGGTAAGAATAAACTTTCAGCAAAGTGATCTCGGCAGGGGGAGAGTAACCGGATACAAAAAACACATACACACTAAAGGGATAACTTTATTCTGATGGAGAGGGTCTCGATGTCCCAAAATAGCGACACTGAGATCCCCGCGTCGCCTCTTCTCCAGAACGCCCGCCGAAGCTAGTGCTGGCCATTCACAGGCCTTCCCACCCGGGACTAAATTTTGGTGGAGGCGGGAAGCCCCCCACCACCATCCCACCAGATTTTATGCTCTCCCTGCCTTCAAACCTGCCATGGGGGAAGAGCATAAAGCTCCCCACTAAGAGTTGAATTCTGGAGAAAGGAAAGCAGAAATGCACAGAAACAGTTCAACAAATTGGGCTTTTGTAATATATATATATTTGGAAGACAGGAGACTTTGAGGTGACTAACATTTCTAAAGGATGGACAAAGTGGCTCCAGGCGAATTGTTCACTGTGACAAAGTGTTCAAACAACAAAAGGAGCATTAGTTTTAAAAAGCAATAAATAAGGAGAACACCTTTACCCAAAGAGTTAACAGGGTTGTGCAATAAATTTGTAGGGAAGGCTGTTGAAGCAGGCAGTACAAATTGGTTCAAAGGGTCCCTGGAGAGAAATGGATTGAGGCATGGAATGAGTTACCAGGTAAAGAGAGTTGATTTACCCATAAAAGGGCTTCGCTTGTTGTGCCTCAGACATTCTTGCCATTTAGTTTAGTTTAGAGATACAGCACTGAAACAGGCCCTTCGGCCCACCGAGTCCGTGCCAACCATCAACCACCCATTAATACTAATCCTACACTAATTCCATATCCCTGCCACATCCCCACCTGTCCCTATATTTCCCTACCACCTACCTATACTAGGGGCAATTGCTAATGGCCAATGTACCTATCAACCTGCAAGTCTTTGGCATGTGGGAGGAAACCGGAGCACCTGGAGGAAACCCACGCAGACACAGGGAGAACTTGCAAACTCCACACAGGCAGTACCCAGGATTGAACCCGGGTCGCTGGAGCTGTGAGGCTGCGGTGCTAAATATTTTAATATTTTTGATGTCCTTGTCCCCGATAAATCTTCACTTCTATCTTCCTGTTCATTTCCCCTGGTATGGCCCCAATCTTCATTCCCTCATTTCTAAGGGGCATATACTTGAGTGTGTTTGTGCTTAACTGGTTTCGCCATCCATTACCAAATCTGGTTGGACCACATCAAGCTCTATTGGGCCTCACTCTCCTGTCAAAGCCACCTACTCTGGAATGATCTCGGAGTGAAGAGAACCCTCAGCTTCTTTTCCCCACTACCTACCATCTCTTGAAATCTCTACCCCTCGCCTCTTCCACCCTCACCTCCAACAAGCGTGACGATCTTATGGACTTTATCATTTAGATCGATGCCATTTATTCAGCTACTTCTTCTGCACCCCCACCCCCCCCCATTGCCCAAGACAAACTTCCTCCCTTCCTCTCCTCATAACGAAAGGCCTAATCCTATCCTTGATCTGAACCCACATATCTTTCTAGTTTTTCTCCCATTGATTCCTGGAAGGGGAGACGGGCCTATGGGAATCATGGGATACTTGGCATAAAGCTTAGGCCCCTGAAACTTGAGAAAAGCTTGTATGCGAGACACAAAGAACCACATGAATAATCTAAATCAAAAAAATATAAGGGTGAGGGCTTGCCCCGGTACCCAAAAACGCCTAGAGAGTCGGCTGTCTTGTCCAAACGAGCAATCTTTATTACGAGCATGCAAGAGGTCCTACTTTCACGAATGATTGTAGGGATTCTACCAGTACAATGTTTGAGCAGTCAATTTATACAGTTACAGGAGGTTTACTTGATGAGCTGTTTCTTTAATTACATCATCTTCCCATGATCATATTATTCATATCAACCTCTTAATTAAGTTATTCATGTGCTTCACTGTGTCTTCCCCCTGACCTAGTCTACCTCTTGATTAGTCATGTGGTTCTTTGTGTCTCACAGACAAGCTTTTCTCAGGTTTCAGGAGCCTAAGCTTTATGCCAAGTATCCCATGATCCCCAGAGGCCCATCTCCCCTTACAATTCCTATGCCCCTTTCCAAATATTTCTTATCCAGAAGATGCATCCCCTGCTCCTTCGACCCTCTTCTCACCAAATTGCTAACAACCCACTTTCTCTTTCTGATCACTATGTTAACTGATATTTCAAATGGTTCTCTTTACTTAAGTACTGTCCTCTGCCAGCAGAGGCTGTAGAATAGCGATGGGAAACGCCAAATGATTTTTGATCTTTCCAAACTTGGGAATGGTCAGCACATGAGCTTTGCCATCATTCCAGTGATGTGAAGTCTCTTGTCCATTGCAGAGCAATTCCATTTTGTTTTATTACTGGCTTCAACATCAGCACCTGGAAAATATCACAATTTTGTACTTTCCCTATCTCTTGTTGTGAAGTTTAAGGAATTCACATATCCCCATTTCATAAATCTTTGAGTTAATTTTTGATGCCACATGGACTAACCTTTGCTTGAAGTCTTCCACCAATTGTTGATCGCATGTGAAAGGCAGCAACAACGACATCACCATGGGCACTAACACCCAAAGAAGCAAATATTTTTCCCTCCTGGATTCGGTGTTCTCTTTGGGATTAAATAAATTTAAAAATGGTAAAACCTTCTGCTAAATAGAATTTAAGAAAAATATTATTTTGTGCACAGCTCTTGTACGTTATCTTGAAGGATGGAGGAAAACAGTGCTCTAAACAAAAATGAAATTTTAAACAGTTAAAGGTATCACTAATAGAAGGTGTGGCTTCAAGAACAGTTGGATAATAAATTTCAGAGGATTCTAATTATTGAGAGGTATAATACATGGCCAGACATTACATTGTTCTCTTCTCCATTCAATCTCCCAATAAAACAGCCCAAAATAGTCTATATATACTTTCCATCTAGGGCATGTCCATTATATCAGCATTGTAGGTCACTCGAAAAAAAAACCCACAATGACTGAAATTTCTCAATAGTGATTGGTCCCTTTGAAATTTGAACAAAATTTACTTCACAGTCTCTGAACATAGCTCAAAACATTTGTCAAATATTTCAATTATATTTAACACCAGTTCTATTTTAAAATACACTTTATTCTGTACTACTGAAGTTAAATGTATGAAAATACTTAAGAATCCAGCTAAAGGTTTTATGCCCATTTTACTTCAAAACATTTCCTGTCAACATAGCTATTGAGTTCAGACATAAATACTGCACCTTTGTACACTGAAGCAAATGAGTGTGCAGGTAGGTTCACTGTTGCTTTATTCATACTTCATTTTATTTCTTCACTCGAACACAATTACTTGCTTATTGTACAACAAACCATCACGGATACTGATGTCATACTATGAACCATAATTAGAGCTTTGACACATGTGGTTGGGTCTACAAATTGCTTCTTTCAGCATCTAATTTCACCCTTATCTCCTGAAGGTGCTAACTAATACTGAAGTACAGTGCCAGAGATCATTAGAGTCAGGGACCGTTCTCAGAGTGGAAGGCAGCTAATATAGTTCCCATTGTTAAAAAGGGGACTAAGGCAGAACCAGATAACTCTAGCCCAATTAGTTTGGTATCAGTAATAGGGAAGATACTCGATGGAATCACTAGGGATGCAGCATATGTTCACATGAACACAGAATGTCATATCGGGGATAGCCAAAGTTTCTGGAAAAGAAGGTTGTGTCCTGCCAATCTGATTACATTGCTGCAGAATGACAGGAGTTTAATGGACAAGACTAATGCAGTAGATATTGCCTAACTGGACTTTCAGGCTTTTAATAAGGTAGTGCATAACGTAGACTTCTCTGCAAGACTGCATCTTGTGGAATTAGTGGCAATCTGCTGCAGTGGATTGAGATTTGGCTGAATGCCAGTACGTAGAAAGTGGCTGTGAATGGATCTGAATCTGCTTGCAGAGCGATTACCCGTGTCCCACAGGGACTGGTGTTAGGACCTTTACTATTTTAATCAGTGAACTACGTGTAGGTGTTGGGGGAATGTTGGTGGACTATTCCAAGATACGTTTGAGAGTTAGGACAGTAGAGGTTGCTTGATTATTACAAACAGAACTAGATTAGGGGGCAGGGGATCGTGCCAGTGTTTGGAAAATTATGTTGAACTTAGAAGAGTGCAGTCTCGCACATTGGCATGCCAAATACTAAATATACATGCACACTACAAAAAGTTAAAATCAGTGATGAAAGGAAGAGAGATCAATGTTTATCTTTGGCCTCCTTATCTCGAGAGACAATGGGTAAGCGCCTGGAGGTGGTCAGTGGTGTGTGGAGCAGCGCCTGGAGTGGCTATAATAGTTTAGAGATACGGCACTGAAACAGGCCCTTCGGCCTACCGAGTCTGCGCCGACCATCAACCACCCATTTTATACTAATCCTACACTAATTCCATATTCCTACCACATCCCCACCTGTCCCTATATTTCCCTACCACCTACCTATACTAGGGGCAATTTATAATGGCCAATTTAACGATCAACCTGCAAGTCTTTGGCATGTGGAAGGAAACCGGAGCACCCGGAGGAAACCCACACAGACACAGGGAGAACTTGCAAACTCCACACAGGCAGTACCCAGAATTGAACCCGGGTCACTGGAGCGGTGAGGCTGCGGTGCTAACCACTGCGCCACTGTGCCACACTTTAGCCCTGCCTTTATGGCTGTCTGCCAGCTCAATGTACGAGTGCACAATCTCTAAACGGTTCATAACCAATACTGTGAAGCTATAGCTAAAGCAAAATGATTGAGGTATTCATAGGACAATTCAACCATAAAAAAAATACCATTTTGTCCTTGTACAAGATTTTGGTTAGGCCTCAGTTAGAATACTGTATCCGGTTGGGGTCTAATGTGATGGGTAATATTGCGGTTTTGGAAACGCTGTAGATGAGGGCCACAAGATTAATTCCCAGTTTAAAGCACCTTAGTAACCCAGACAGGCCCAATGACAGATGGGTCTCTATTTTAGAGAAGCATAAATTATGGGGTGATATAGAATAATGAAGGCACTGGATTGTGTTTATGCAGACCAATTATTTAAACTGAATAGGTTAAGGAGGACCAGGGGTTACAATTACAAGTTATGCAAGGTCAGATCCAGGTTGGATGTTGGGTAGATCCTTTCAGGTTTCCCAGAGAATAGTGAACCAGTGGAACAGCCTGCGAGCTTGTGTGATGAACATTAATTCACTATTTCTTCAAGCAAGAGTTGGACCCGTTTCTGGTTGGGATGGAGATCACCTTGTACAAGTAGTAAATAGCCTGTTACATAAATCAGAGCCAATCAGATCTCCTGGGCTAGTTTTGATCACCCGTGGATGTTGAAAGAATTTTCCACTTTTTCACCCAATTAGCCTTTGTTTTTAATCTGAGCTTTAATCTCTCCCAGGAGAACAGCACTGCGGGTGTACCTACTCCACTTGGACTACAGCGGTTCAAGAAGGTGGCTCACCATCACCTTCTCGAAAGCAATTAGGGATGGGCAATAAATGCTGGCCTAGCCAGTGATGCCCACATCCTGTAAAGGGAAAAAAAAAGAATGCACTGCTCCCAGCGGAGATGGTGTACATGGTGTGATGCATAAAGAATCATAACATATTCACTGGATGGTGCAGTAAGTCTTTACCTGCTTGTCATCATTTTATATGCTCATAAGCCTACCCACATTCTGATAGCTTGTCCAAATCGTAGCCTTGAAAGTGTGTTGGCAAGCTATTAACCATGGAGTGAGTGACACAGGCAAGCTTGATTCTGCCCTCGTCAAAAGCTGACACTAGAGTCATTCAACAGTGATGCCCTACCGAGTTCAGCTAACAGCTTACAACTGCTAACAAAGCCTAAAAGTTTATAGTTTGTATGGCTCACATCTCCACTAGCCAATGCATCGATCACTGAGCCGTTCAGAGAGCTAACATTTGCTGTTTCATTGCTGTATTGTGCATAGCTCCGACATGGATCCTCTACACAGCTACCCGATACCCAAGGCTAGAAAATCATTGAGCACAATATTAGCAAATATTTGAAAACATTCAAGTGACATTCCTCTGTTCAATACTTTAGCAAAGATGTTATTCAGTTGCTTTTATATGGATTAATGGATTGTTAAACCAACGGATGCAGGAATCATACATACATGATAAGCATTTGTACACCAACATTGCTGACCGTACTTTCTGAGATCTGATATTTTGAACAGTAGTGATAACTGTTTTGGTAGGACTCATGTCACCTTCTGATCAAATGCATGGTCACATTCGAGAAGTCTGCACAGAAAACTGTCAAATAATATCTCCCAAAATTGAATGCTACTTACCTCATTTTATCATAATCTTGTGCAGTTGTAAAAATTTTTGTTTCACCAATAAAAACCTCGAAGAAAGGTCGGCAGCCATTCCTTTGTTTATTGAAGCATGGGACTGGGCTCACAGTGACAGTTTTAATGATGAGGGGTTTGCAGTGTGGGAGTGTGGGTTTTTCAGAAACCATTTCACAGATATATCCAATATATCTGAAATGAAAAACATATAAGGCAACATTTTGTACACTGTCCTTGCCAAGATGAACATTTATTCTCTTCAAAACGTTCTATAATCAGGCCTTTAAAGATGGAGACTAAACAGAAGTAAATGGGGGAAACCCCATAGATATGACAAAATGTCTTTTAATATCAACTCAAAATGCACTTAGATCTTTTAGGAGAAGTTTTTTCCCTAGAGGTCGGAACCCAAAAGAGAATGAAGGAGGCAGAAGCGGGGAAAAATAGATGGTTTCACATTAACTAGTATATCAAAATTAGAAATTAATTTAGACCAGCTGTAGTACAACCCTACAATCAGTGAAATGAAAAGATGGACTCCAATTATTTCTTGGATCATTCACTATAAATTTATGGTACTGCTAAATCAAAGAAATGTTTGTTGTCTAACCAGCAGGAATGCTCCCCTCTAAAATGTATTTAGCACAATTATAGTTGCAAAACAAATACATTACATGGGCTGAATTTCTTCACTTTTTCTTTCCCCTCACAGGGTCACCAATTCATCCTGCGATACAATTCCACAATTGCCAGTTAGTCTCCAGTAACATAGCAGTTATGTTACGAGATGTTACAAAACTAGTTATTTTAAAAGACTAGTTATGTTCCTAGGTCTGGACTAATGGATCTGGGGACACAAGTTCAAATCCCACCACAGCAGCTGGGGAATTTAAATTCAGTGAATTAAATAAATCTGGAATAAAAAGTGAGCATCAGTAATACTTTTATTGTATTATATGTATTATTGCTGGTAACAGTGACCACATAACTACTGGATTGTGGTAAAAACCCAACTGGTTCACTAATGTCCTTTAGGGAAAGGAATCTGGCATCCTTACCCAGACTGGCCTACATCTGACTCCAGACTCACCACAGGTGATTGACGCTTAACTGTCTTCTGAAATGGCCTCAAGCCACTAAGTTGTCAAAAAGGTAGCTCACCACCACCTTCTCAAGGGCAATTCGGAATAGGCAACGAATGCTGGCTTTCCTAGTGACCCCCACATCCCGTGGATTAATTTAAAAAAAACCTCAGTAATGATAATTCATGAGAGCCTGGACAACAAATATCTGCTAGCTATTGCACCATTAAGGACATCACAGCTAAGCCCATTCTTATCTTTACCCAATGTTCCCACTCCCTGCTTTACAGCACAGTGATCAGGATTGTGAATTCAAGCTGATTTTCCCCTCCCCTGCTATACTGAGCCAAATACCATGCTTCTACTTTCATTGAAGTAGAGAGAATCTAAATCAGTGCAAACAAAGGATTAGCCCTGGCACCTTTACTATTTGTATGGCTCATCACAACACCAGGTATTTACTCAGAGATAGGAAGACAGACAGGTTAGTAGAATGGGCAGGCTACAAATGCAGCTGACTATGGGCAAATGTGAGGTTATGCATTTTGGGAGGAAACACACCAAAAAATACCGAGCGCAGATGAACAGAGAAACCAAGGGCTTCAAATACATAACTGCCTAAAAGAGCGTATGTGCAAACCCCCCCACCCCCCACAAAATAGCCAAAGCGCATTTTGGGTTTTCTAAATAGGGTGTAGAACAGAAGGATAAAGCAGTAATGACAAATTTATATACATCATTGACTAGGTCACAACTAGAGAAGCATGTGCAATTTTCAGTGTGCTATTATTGGAAGACCCCAATACCAAAGAGAGCGTTCAGCATAGTTAGCTGGATGATGCAAAGGATGGACAACCAGAGTTATGAGGAGAGACTGGAGATGCCGGAACTATTTCTACTGGAGCAGAGAAGACCAAGAGGAGATTTAATTGAACTTCAGAAAATTATCAAGTGTGTTTTGATTCCCTACTGACTGCTAGCAATATGGGACTATCAATCTAAATTATCACTAAGAGAATAAAAAAAAGAGAGGATGGAAGAAATTTCTTCAGTGGGTTGATGGAGCATGAAATGCTTTGCCACAGGGAGTGGTTTAAACAGAGAGCATTGTTTCAGTTAAGACAATTGGATAAATGTCTGACAGGACCAATGGAGAGAGAGCAGGGCAGTGGGATAAGTTTTGGGTTGTTTTGAATTGGGGGGGGCGGGGGGAGAAAAGGAAGCGGGGTGGCAGGGAAAAAAAAGAGAGATCTTCACTGAGGTCTGGTTAGCACTCAAATCTTGTCTGCTTCCAAGTCTCAGGAGCTTGTCCTTTTGCAAAAGACTGCTAGTTTTTCCACAGTTGGGGGGAGCAGTCAAATGATGGTCCAGTGTCCTCATTCGCAATTTAATTAGATTATGGTCTAGATATTTCTAATCGCTCTCGAGTCTCATTGTTTCAATGTTGACCCCCTAGAGGTACAACTCCACTGTTAATGTTCCAAGATGGCTTTGAATGTTTTGCCATTAGAAGCAAAGCTGTTAGCGGTTTCCAAATTCATGAGGCATTGTCCTTTACGCAACATTAGACATGCAGCTCCCATTTGATGTCCTGGAATGTGAGGTATTTCAGTGCAAATTGTGGTGGCCATCTTGGCTGCCAACTTTTAAAAAGTTAACTGTAGAATCCCAGCTCCTTTTTAAAAGTTTAATGTAGGTTTCCAACCAATGAATTAAAAAAACTCATTTGGTATGGTTTTCTTGACAGTGGCATGAGGCCAGGAAATGGTGATGGGCTGGCCTGTTGGCAGGTAGTTGAGGATGGAGGGACTGGGGCTTTTACTAGGAGAAAAATCAGGGATGGAGCCACGCGAGGCCATCTGAATCAGTGAGCATGCTCTGCACCTATGGGTACACTGGACACTTTCCCAAACCCTATAAACAGTCCCGACTCCACTCTTAGTAGACAGTCACTTACTGTCTACACTACATTCTAATAGTTTGACTCCCAGGATCACATCATAAAGAGAACTTCTGACAAAAAAAAACACTTGAAAAAGATCCTTTGTCTCAATGGGTACATTCTTTCCAAAGACCAAGTCAAATTCGCTTCTTGATCTCTTTCCAATTTAACTTCTCGAAGGATAGAGCACATTCAAGATAAAATTCTGTAGAATTTCTCTCTAACGCACTGAGTTAATCAAGTAGACTCCTATCCACTGTAATATTATTTAACCCGAGCCAGATGTGGTCCTAACAGCACATTATGTTGTAAAGAGCATCCGATAGGACCAAAGCAATCACAAAAGGTTTAGTGGTATTAGAACAATGAAAGGTTACTTATGATGGTTAATCTCTGACATTGCTTACCTCCTGTGAGAAGGCCAAAGTACAGGCCCTGGTTTTTTAGTATTAAACAACTGAATGGCCGGAACTGGGCAAGAGAAAAGATGGCAGAAGCAGAACATTCCACAGACTAAAACAGCAGAGGCAGGACAGCCATCCTGGAATAGTAAAAAAATAAAATCCAAATTCATGAGCAGGTTACAAAACACATTTCATGCACTTTTCAAAGTAAAAGATGATAAAATATTCCTGCCCCCACTGCCCCGGCATCTCAGCCAGGCAGTCTTCTTACTCCTCACAGAACCAATAGCTATTTCATCCACATGAGATGGAATAAGTACAACATAAAATCCATAATGCCAACTTTTTAAGCATGCCTTAATTGGTAGCAGTGCAATAGAATACAAATAATGCTGAGGCCAGAGGTGCAGAGAACTACCTCAACAGGTAACTGTGCCATGTGCAGCAAATGGAAATGGCTAACATTCCATTTTTTTTCCCTGGTGATGCCAGTCTGATTGTTCTGGTTTTCACACATCTGGCCTATAACGAATCATCCTCAAACACCAGGAAATGCCCAGTAATCATGAATGCATGGGTATGCATAGCTTTGGGAACTCCAGCACATTACAGAATCTGTCCACATTGGAATATTGTAGTATATAGTTATCCCGTAAACAATAGGCAGACAAGGACTATTCAGTTGAAACCAGTGTACCTACCATAAATAGAAAAATAATCTTGTTGAATTAACATTTGAAAATTGAAAAGTAAATTAATGACAAAGAACTCAGTTCACCAGTATTATTTATCACAAATGTATATGCCTACCCCCACTTCTTTTCTCCTCTCTACAGGTACCAGTTCTTCACGGTGTACAATCCCATGGACAGCTGCAGACCCCAATACCTTGAAATACCTACTCTTCATATGTCAGCCAAGTCACAAGTGTCAACATTCACGCGTCACCCAGCTATTTTATCAAGGATACGACAGCAAAATTCAGCTGATATCTATTTTCCAGCGAGAGACAGTGGATTGTAATTGATAGCGAACAACCTGATTGATTTTCCTCGTCCTCAATCCAGTCCAGAAATGCCAAAGCATAGCATCCTGTATGCTTCCCTAGTTAAATAAAAAGCAAAATACTGCAGATGCAAAATTCAGGTATCAATGATTTGGATGTGGGGACCAAATGTAGTATTTCCAAGTTCGCGAATGACACAAAACTAGGTGGGAATGTGTGTTGTGAGGAAGATGCAAAGCGGCTTCGAGGGGATTTGGACAGACTTAGTGAGTGGGCAAGAACATGGCAGATGGAATGTAATGTGGAAAAATGTGAGGTTATCCACTTTGGTAGGAGGAATAGATGTGCAGAGTATTTCTTAAATGGTTAAGAGATTAGAAAATGTAGATGTACAAAGGGACCTGGTGTCCTTGTCAATAAGTCACTGAAAGCTAACATGCAGGTGCAGCAAACAATTAAGAAGGCTAATGGTATGTCAGCCTTTATTGCAAGAAGATTTGAGTACAGGAGTAGTGAAGTCTTGCTTCAATTGTATAGATCCTGGTTCGACCACACTTGGAGTAGTGCGCGCAGTTTTGGTCCCCTTACCTTAGGAAGGATATTATTGCCATAGAGGGAGTGCAACGAAAGGTCACCAGACTTGTTCCCAGGATGGTGGGACTGTCCTATGAAGAGTGATTGGGAAACTAGGCCTGTATTCTCTAGAGCTTGAGAGGTGATCTCATTGAAACCTACAAAATACGTAAAGGGATAGACAGAGTAGATGCAG
Organism: Heterodontus francisci; assembly: GCF_036365525.1. NCBI lineage: Eukaryota > Metazoa > Chordata > Chondrichthyes > Heterodontiformes > Heterodontidae > Heterodontus > Heterodontus francisci. The sequence goes on from NC_090378.1 coordinate 70,510,449, forward strand.
GTAAGGTGTTTCCTCTGGTTGGAGAGCTTAGAACCCGGGGACACAATTTCAAAATAAGGGGGAAACCACTTAGGGCAGAGATGAGGGGAAATTTCTTTACTCAGAGGTTGTGAATCTTTGGAATTCTCTACCTCAGAGAGCTGTGAAAGCTCAGTCATTGAGTATGTTTAAAGCAGAGATGGACAGATTTCTAAATACAAATGACATAAGGAGATATGAGGATAGTGTGGGAAAAAGGCATTCAAGTGGATGATCCACCACGATCGTATTGAATGCTGGGGCAGGCTCAATGGCCTACTCTTGCTCTTATGTTCCTATGCTGAGAGAGAGAAAGAAAGAGAGAAAGAGAGAAAGAAAGAGAGAAAGAGAGAGAAAGAAAGAGAGAGAAAGAAAGAGAGAGAAAGAA